>NW_022437051.1:4754698-4783557 GCF_009761245.1 Sapajus apella
TTTTTTTTGAGACGGAGTTTTGCTCTTGTTGCCCAAGCTGGAGTGCAGTGGCATGATTTCGGCTCACTGCAACCTCCGCCTCCTGGGTTCAAGCAATTCTCCTGCCTCAGCCTCCTGAGTAGCTGGGGTTACAGGCGTGCGACACCACGCCCAGCTAATTTTTTTTGCATTTTTAGTAGAAACAGCGTTCATCATGTTAGCCAGGCTGGTCTTGAACTCCCGACCTCAGATGACCTGCTTGCCTCAGCCTCCCAAAGTGCTGGCATTACAGGCGTGCGACACCATGCCCAGCTAATTTTTTTTGCATTTTTAGTAGAAACAGCGTTCATCATGTTAGCCAGGCTGGTCTTGAACTCCCGACCTCAGATGACCTGCCTGCCTCAGCCTCCCAAAGTGCTGGCATTACAGGCGTGAACCACCGTGCCCAGCCTAATGCCGTTCTCTAATACTGTGTTTGGGCTATTTAATTTGGAAGTAGGGCAGAGGTCACAGGAGGTGGGACAAGGATGATTGAAAACACTGACATTGAAGACAGACTAAAGTTCTTTAGGGTTTCCATGTGAAACTTTCTCCAAAGTTCACCTCCAAAAAATGAATGTCTCAGCTCCTTGGTAGGCCTCTGGCAAACAAGTCATTAGGCCACTAACAACTGCCAACTATTACTGTGTAAAGACTGTCAAGCCGGTTCTTTGTTACAAGTCTACAAGAAAAACTCTTGTGTAAATGACATCATAGCCCAGCAGAGGAGGAGAAGTTAAGTGCAGTAATCGTTTTCCTTTAGGATGGTATATTTTACATGTAGTCAGGAGGCTTGCAAGAGTTGTCAAACTTGAGGCTACTAGTTGCTTAAGAGTTTTTGTGATTTATAGTACTCAGCTTCAGCAATGGTTGGCACATCAAACCTAGTTTTTCTTTTACACTTAAGAATGTCTTATTTCTTCAGATTTTGTGTTTACACAAATCTATAATTATCACTATGATTCTTTTTGTTGGAATGCTAAAATTTAGGATTCATAAAATGTATTAAGATTAGAATGTAACCTTTGATGAGGCCCAAATATGACATAAACTATGAAGAAAAAAACTAACAGAAAATGAATAAAGGAAACATACATTTATTCTAGGTTTCCATTTGGAAAAAGTTGCTTTTAAGTTCTGTTTCAAAACTTCATTGCTCTATATGTGATATTAGGAATAATGGATAGGATGTTGGTTTGTGAATCAGTAATAAACAGTTAACCTTTAGATAAACTGATAAACATGTTAATTGTTTTTTGTTTGCTTGTTTTGTTTTTTCTTTTCAGACTGAGTTTTGCTTTTGTTGCCCAGGCTGTAGTTCAGTGGTGGGATCTTGGCTCACTGCAACCTCTGCCTCCCAGGTTCAAGTAATTCTCCTGCCGCAGCCTCTCTAGTAGCTGGGATTACAGGCATGCGCCACGATGCCCAGCTAATTTTTGTATTTTTAGTAGAGATGAGGTTTCACCATGTTGGCCAGGGTAGTCTCAAACTCCTGACCTCAGGTGATCCACCTGCCTTGGCCTCCCAATGTGCTGGGATTACAAGCCTGGCCAGCATTACAACTGAATGACAGCCTTAAAAAATGAAAGGCAAGCTGTTTGGTTCATTGTTTTCAGGAACTAGTTTCATGAACATAGTAACAACATAAATTACTCTGAGGTCTCATTTTTTGTTCAGTTTTTAAAATGAATTGTTTCATTTTATAAAAGGTATAAGAACAGCCAGAAGGAGCAGAATTAGAAAATATCTGGGTAAAATCTCGGTTTGTTTTTTTCATTTTACTACTTCCTTTTTTTTTTTTTTTTTTTTTTTTTTTAAATGCATTTTACTAGTTCCTAATCCCGATTCCTAATGAACAGTCTAGGAGAGAATTGCTGCAATGCAGCATTTAAAACTAAATTTTTAAAAACATGATTTAAGAACATTTAGTACATAGTCTTCAATTTAGATTTTTAGTTTATGTTGTTAGAAGCATAATGATGTTAGAAGCATTATCAGTGCTCATAGAGAAGTAATTTTTAAGGATTTTGATTTTCTTCAAACTTCAGTTTTTAATACTTTGTCCAGACTATTTTCCTGCTACTCATGTAATCAGTGATGACACCATGGCAGGCAAATCTTTTAATTTCATGGTGTTTCTCTGTATGTTGTGCAGCCCTTAATACAGAATTCATTTTTAATTAAAGTGCTTGGTGAAGTGCTATAAAAAGTGAATGAAATGAATTATGAAGGTCTTTAAGTGATACAAATATAAGCTATTTGCTTTAAATTAGAGAACTTGTTACCCACAAAACAGAACAAGGGAAACAGTTCATGTCTTTGAAATGAGCTTGCTGAAAACAGCAGAAAAAAATCAACAGAAAAAATTTGGAGCTTGCTGAAAATGCCAGGAAAATCAATAAAAAATTAACATCTATTTATGAGTCATGAAAGTAGAAAGTGATTATTTGCATCCTTAAGTACCTTTACAAATCATTATTCTTTATATAGTACACTGTAAAGGCCTGGAGAACCAAAAACAAGCTGTGGTAGTTCATAGAAATTAGAAGAGAATAAAACTAATTAGATAATCTTGCCCAGTTCCTTGCCTAAAGCAAAAGAAGATTCTCTCTTTTCAAGTGAGTAATTTGGTGTTTGAACCTTCTTGATTACGTGAAGAGGGAAAAATTGAAAGAAATCAGAGGCAACCATCATCACATACCTTTACAGTTGTGGGATGTTAGCCCACAATAGTTTCTAACTAAGGAAAATCTAATGTAATACACTCCCAGGTGATCTGAAATGATCCGCTATTCAGAATTCCAGAGAAACACAAATCCCTGCCAGAAGGGTGTCCTTCATAACCAAATTTGGTGTTCAGCCTGGTCAGTGCAGACTCAGACAGGAGTCACTTCCCTTAAGAAATCTAAGGTATGATTGCAGTTCAGATCAACGTATGCCTTTTTTATTTGTCCCCTTAAAATGTCAGTCAGATGTGAATACACCTTGCAATTTGGAGCTATTAGTAAAATTGAAGTCTGAAACTTTGAGGATCTTTGAAGATACATGGCATTAAAAGCTGCCTAATGTACATTTCGAGGCTAAGAGCCAGGTTTGAAAAGTATAGATGTCCTGATGAGTTTATCTTTGTTTAATTTATTTGAAAGATAGAGATATGCCTTAATTATAGACTATTAGAAATAATTTTTATGTTTCACAGTCTTGATTTTCATTCCAGGAAGCCATAGTTATAGTTACTTATGGCTAGATCTTTAATTAAAACATTTGCCTTACTTAGTATTATAAAATCAAATTTGGTTTTGCAATCAAGATAAGACTATTTTGTCAACTTAATGCTAAACATTTGAGTTAATTTTTAACAATGATAACTTTTAGAAAGATAATCACTCAGCCTCAATTATTTTTATGTTTGTATGTTACCTTTTAATAGTTGCCATTTATATTAGTAAGGTTGTAGTGGGAGTTTGTATATTTGCTTTGAGTTGATACTAGAGTAAGCAGCTTCATAAAGTACTTTTGATGCCAGCTTGACTATTAAAGCTGTTTACTGTTAGGAAACTGTTTACATTATTTCTGGCATATTTCTTGGTAAATGGTTTAGGAGCACTATTTTCTGTTGACGTAAAAACTGAGGCCAGGCATGGTGGCTGACGCCTGTAATCCCAGCGCTTTGGGAGGCTGACACACGTGGATTACTTGAGGTCAGGAGTTTGAGACCACACTGGCCAACATGGTGATACCCTGTCTCTACTAAAAATACAGAAATTAGCCAGGCGTAGTGGCGTGTGCCTGTGGTCCCAGCTACTCAGGAGACCAAGGCAGGACAATCGCCTGAACCAAGGAAGCAGAGGTTGCAGTTAGCCGAGATGGCGCCACTACACTCCAGCCTGGGTGACAGAGCAAGACTGTCTACAAAAAAAAATATATATATATACACACACACACACACACACACACACACGTGTGTGTGTATATATATATATATATTTTGGTAGTGTGTATATATATGTACACCCACACATATTTTGGTAGTGTGTGTGTGTGTGTGTGTGTGTGTGTATATATATATATATATATATACATACATAAACACACAGAGAACTTAAAGCTCCGTATTTCTAAAATTGTGTTACTCATCTACAATATCTGATATCTTTATAGTCACTAGATGAATATCTGCTGGATAAATGAGGAGGGATAATTACTTTCTTTTTACATAAACTATTTGTATGATTCATTTCTGGGTGGCGATTGTTATTTTGATTGTACTTAACATTTGTTTTCAGAATCGTTCACCATAAATCTATCTTGTGTCAGCAGTAAAATAAGAGATTTCTTTTAGCCACACCTGTAGAATTGAATGTTATTGTTTCAGTAGCATCTGAGAAAAGGATACATTCACATATGTCATAACTAAAGAATAATCAGACATTGATGCCTATTTTAAATCGATGCCAAAGTGAGGTCATCTTATTATAACTGTCAGTAATCCTTTCAGCTTTAGAGGGAAAACCAACACTAATAGTGGCTTAAATAAATAAGAGGTTATTTTTCTCACATAAAAAGCCTGGAGATAGGCCCTTACTTCAAGGTTCCTCACTCTGTTAATACATTTTCATCCTTAGCTGTTGCTTTTCATCATCCTATTTGTCATATTTGCAAGATGGATGCTGCAGCTCCAGGCATTCATTCCTGGAAGAAAAAAGGGCAGTTTCAGCTGAGATAGTCCTTTTTATCAGGATGACAACACCCTTCTCAGAGACCTCCCCGCAGACTATTTTATAATGTTAAGTGCTTTTTCTGGGGTCGCGATTGTTTTGTATTTTAAGACCCAGCTTCCTTTCTTTCCTTTAGAGGAAACTAGAGAGCAGGCAGATACTTGCAAATACCTAGAACCCCTTGCCTCTCTTATTTTCGGATCCCCACTCTTTCTCCTAGATTATTAAATTGTTCCTGCAAGCATTTAAACTTATTAATCTTTTTTAAAAAAAAAATCTTTCTTATATAGCCAGATTTTCTGCTCCACTTCATTACCTCCTGTTCTTTTTCAAACCGTTCCATTCTGATCTTTGTCATTGAGTACTCTTTAGTTTGTTTTGACCTCACAGCTATGTTTGACATAATCACTTCCTCCTTGAAAATTATTTCTTTGACTTGCATGGACGCTGATTTTTTTCATGCAATACCACTGACTGCTTCTCAGACTATATTAATGGTTTTCCAAGAGTGGTCCATGGAGTTCCCAATATTATTTCTGGGGTCCAGAAGGTCAAAGCTGTTTCCAGAATAAGATGTCTTTTTAACCGTTTTGATTATTTGCATTTGACCCTTGCTGCTTGTACTTCAACTTAACAACTTCCATTGGTTTCTGGATGTTACACTATCCCTTCTGCCTTAGGATCTTTAAGCATCCTCCCAATCCCTAGACTACTTTCCTACACGAGATTTTTTTCACCCATCATGACTAATGCTGAAGAAAGTAATGATGAGTTAGTTACTGCTTATTCTTCAGTTCTTAACTATTCTTTAGGGTGTTTCCCTGATACTCTGCTTTCCCATAGACTTAGCTTCTCCTCTTATATGCTCTCATTGCACTTTCATGGCACTCAATTGCGTGAGTCAGAATTCTGGTCACTTAATTGTTTAATGTCTGCCCCACTGTTACTTATGCTCCACTAAGGCAGAGAAGGAATCTCTCTAGGTTATCATTCTAGCATGCCTACCTCACATTCTATTAAGTATGTGTTAAATGAAAGAATGCTTGAAAAGCTGTTGCAGGACATGCACGGTGGTTCACAGCTATAATCCTAGCACTTTGGGAGGCTGAGGCAGGAGGATCTCTTGAGCCTAGAAGTTCAAGACCAGCCTGGGCAACATAGCATGGTGGCACATGCCTCTAGTCCCAGCTGCTCAGGAGGCTAAGGAGGGTTTCAGCCTAGGGGGTTGAGGCTGTAGTAAGCAGTGATTGTTGCCACTGCAGTCCAGCCTGGGTGACAGAATGAGACCCTGTCTCAAAAGTAAATAAATAGGTATTTAAAAAAATAAATAATCACTTGGCAATATTTGACCAGCTGCTATAGTAGTGCCAATTATAATTATTGGTAATTGTAATTATAATTACTAGGCTCTGGGAATATAGAAACGACTAAAAACCATTCTTGTTTTTCTGGAGTTTATTCTGACGGGTTTGCACATGGTGATCCCTAAGATCCCTTCCACTTCAAAAATTATGCATACTAGGTGTACTATTTTGAAGAGTAAATATACTATGTGATGCCATCTGTAAAGAAACTTCAAAGTATTCATTTACCTTTAATTTCTATAGTTGAAACATTTTTTTGTTTTTCAGTCCAAGCCTTATGCATTTGATCGGGTGTTCCAGTCAAGCACATCTCAAGAGCAAGTGTATAATGACTGTGCAAAGAAGATTGTTAAAGGTAAATGTACCTAACCTGCTGAGTTGTCTCAGCAATAACCAAAGTTTTGTTTGTGATCTTTTCTACTTACTCAACTTTCTCTTTTTCATTTTAATGCCCTTCTAAGTTGGTTGCAGAAAAAAACTTGTTTAAATAATAAAAAGATCAAATACAATTAATAAACATTCTGCTGCTCAAATTCCATGATCTAATTACATACAGTACCTAATTAAGGGTATTATGAAAACTTTGTTACATATTTATTCTTAAGAGATGCGTTTCTTTTTTTTTTGAGACGAATCTCCCTTTGTTGCCCAGGCCGGTGCAGTGATCTCGGCTCATTGCAACCTCTGCCACCTGGGTTCAAGCAATTCTCCTACCTTAGCTTCCTGAGTAGCTGGGGTTACAGGTGCCCGCCACCATGCCTGGCTAATTTTTTTTTTTTTTTTGAGACAGAGTCTCACTCTGTCGCCAGGTGCCAGGCTGGAGTGCAGTGGCACAATCTTGGCTCACTGCAATCTCCACCTCCTGGGTTCAAGCAATTCTCCTGCCTCAGCCTCCCGGATATCTGGGACTACAGGCATGCACCACCATGCCCAGCTAATTTTTGTATTTTTAGTAGGGACGGGTTTTCACCACGTTGGCCAGGATGGTCTTGATCTCTTGACCTTGTGATTCACCTGCCTTGGCCTTCCAAAGTGCTGAGATTACAGGTGTGAGCCACTGCACCCGGCTTAATTTTTGTATTTTCAGTAGAGACAGGGTTTCACCATCTCGGCCAGGCTGATCTTATAGTCCTGACCTCATGATCCACCCGCCTCAGCCTCCCAAAGTGCTGGGATTAGAGGCGTGAGCCACCACACCTGGCCACTGAGAGATGCATTTCTATGAGATACTCCCAAGAGAGTTTCCCGGGTGGCAGTTCTAGAAAGAGAACAGCATGAGAATGAAAACAAAATGGCAAGACACATTTCTAAAAAGTAGTAGAAAATGGCAGTCTGTCTTTCTTCCATTCCATTGTTTTCCTTTCCCAAAGACTTATCTTGTAGTCAGCGAGAATTCCTTGAGGAATTTAACAAGGGTTGCCAAGGGTAAGAAAAGTATGTGCATTCCAGATAATAGTGTAACTTATACTAGAATATTTATAATTTTATATTTTCTAAAACCATTGAATTTTAAAGCTGAAAGAATGCTCATTGTTTATCTGGAGTTACTTCCAGTTACTATAGAAATCCATTTAATCAAAGGAATGGTGATACGATGTATTTCATTTTTTTGACAGCTGTAGTTGTTAAAAAGTGCTTCTTAGATTGAGGCAAAATCTGTGTTGTGGGATTCACCACATTAGAGGAGTTGAGATTCAGTATAAAAGTGGACAGATTAGGATAGCATAGGAGCACAGACAGTTTGTCCTAGTAACAGGAGATCAAGTGGAGTTATAGAAGATTTATAGATAAGAGAGAGGGAAAGTGTGGATGTACTCATTGTATCAATTCCATATTGTATGAAACAGGGAGCAAAGTCATCATGAAGGTGAGGAAGGAGGAAGAGGTTCTAGGAAAAGACATGAAATGCATGGATTCAGGAAGTGTGAGAGTATTTCTAGGCAGTATTAAGGGCACAGTTGAGGTTAGCTGCCAAAAGAGTTGAATTTGCCCATTTGGAGTTTTGCCAGGTGAGTAAGAAAGAGGGAAGAGGAACAAAAGAGAATTGAGGATATAGTCAAAAGAGTGATTATAATGGTGGACCATGGGATCTAAGGTGTGTAAGTTACAGAAAGGAAGGATATGAGGGAAGCTGAAGGGCAGTGAAAGCTTTAAAAGCTTTAAAGGTGGTAACATTAGTGGGTTGTAGATCTCAATGGGGTTAAAGGTTTGTTGGAATCAGGGTACTGGATGGAGTGATAGAAGGTGAATACAGATAGTCCCTGACTTAGAACAACTTAAAAATTTTCAACTTTACGATGGTGCAAAAGCAATATACATTCAGTAGAAACAATATTTCTAGCACCTGTGCGACCATTCTGTTTTACACTGTCAGTACAGTATTCAGTAAATTCTGTGAACTATTTAACACTTAACTATAAAATAGGCTTAGTGTTAGATGGTTTTTGTGAACTGTAGGTCAACATATGTGTTCTCAGCACATTTAAAATAGGCTAGGCTATGCTGTGACACCACGACTTAGATGGTAAGTTACATGTATTTGATGCATTTTCAGCTTAGGGTATTTTTAACTTAGAGCACATTTATCAGGAAGTAGTCCCATCATAAGTTGAGTAGTATCTGTACTTAAAATTGAGATTATGGAAGCAATGCAGTTAGTAATGAAAAGGTGAAGCTGTTGTCATGGAGTTGGTTTCTGAAGTAGTAAAGAAAGGATAAGTCCAGACTTGTGAATCATACCTGTAATTCCAGCACTTTGGGTGGTTGAGGTGGGAGGATTGCTTGAGGTCAGGAGTTTGAGACCAGCCTAGGTAACAGCGAGACCCCATCTCTTTTCTTAAAACAAAAATGAAGAAAGGGTAAGATCGCAGAAAATTTGGTCAGGGAGCTGAGAGGCCCGGGTATTTTAGTGGGATTGTCTGCTATGGACTTTGAAACCACAAATATTACAACAGTAATGGTATTGGTGAGAGAGGGCGAACTGGGTACTGAACTCTTCATAAAATGAAGGGGAATTAATACGTGTAATTCTGTAAATGACTGCAACAAAGAGGAACAGGCAGTGCCATCATGTTGTAAGCGTCACATGGTTTTCCAGAGGGATCTGTCATAAAACACAATTTTTTTACACTCTTTGATTCAGACATCTGTCTCATCAGTACAGTTTAATAGTACGTTAGCTTTTTAACTAACAGGAAGTTGCTGATTGATGAAGTCATGGGCAATTTGAGTGTACTGGTCTTTTTTGTATCTGTTGCCACCAGCTTTAAACCCCATTCCATACTTGGACTTTGGCGGGCAAACCTTTAAAGTACAGATTCCATTTTGTTCATTTTAGCTCTTAATCATGTTTTGAGTTTTATTTATTTTTATTTATTTATTTTTTAGTTCATGTCTTTTATTAACTCATATAGTTACTTGTCTTCTGGTTTGTTAAAGCAGTAAGTCAGACAACATTTGCCACAATAATGTCTGTCACAGTGGCTTGCTATAAATACTCTAGCACCGCAGTTATCAGAAGGGCACTCTCGACGAAGGTGACTAATTTTGCCATTCTCACCCCCCTTTTAATATTTCAGGACAGCTAGCTTAACCTTCTTTCTCTTGTGTTTATTCTTCTTGGGAGTGGTGTAAAACTTCTTCCTTTTCTTAGTACCACTGTGAAGTCTCAACACAAGATGAAGAGTAGACTCCTTTTGAATGTTGTAGTCAGGCAAAGTACAACCATCTTCCAGTTGCTTGCCAGCAAAGATCAGTCTTTGCTGATCAGGAGGAATTCCTTCCTTATCCTGGATCTTGGCCTTTACATTTTCTTTTTTTTTGAGACGGAGTTTCACTCTTGTTACCCAGGCTGGAGTGCAATGGCGCGATCTTGGCTCACCGCAACCTCCGCCTCCTGGGTTCAGGCAATTCTCCTGCCTCGGCCTCCTGAGTAGCTGGGATTACAGGCACGTGCCACCATGCCCAGCTAATTTTTTGTAGTTTTAGTAGAGACGGGGTTTCACCATGTTGACCAGGATGGTCTCGATCTCTTGACTTCGTGATCCACCCGCCTCGGCCTCCCAAAGTGCTGGGATTACAGGCTTGAGCCACCGCGCCCGGCCGGCCTTTACATTTTCTATCATATCTGAGGGTTCAGCCTCGAGGGTGATAGTCTTCCCTGTAAGGGTTTTCATGAAAATCTGCATTTTGGTGGTGGCTCCACTGCAGATGGAGGATTGAAAAGCTGAGTTTTATTTTTATAATTATCTTACTGGGGATCTAGTAAATTGGTTGTTAGCATATTTGATAAGTCTACTAAAGTGTCAAAGACATTGAAGTTTGAAAAATATGATTCGAAATCATTTATAAAATGCTTAATGGGCCATGGTCCCTAGCTTAATCTTCTAAAATGAGTAAGATTGTTGGCAGTTATTTAAATCACACTGTTGGGGTATTCAACCAACTTCTCAGACCCTCTTACCTATACAGTTGGCTAGTCCTTAGTTTGTCAACATACTCAAAAGAAAATGATGAAAAACTTGAATCCTTCTATCAAGCAGTGGTGCATGACTCTGGTATTTGCCCAGAGTACCAGTTGAATAACCGAATCTAAAAAGGAAATAAGGTTAGTTTAACCATAGTCTTTCCTTAATGAAATTTTGGTATACTTATTTCCATAATTAATCTATCATTTTTCGCATTTTGAAATTGTATATAACATTTGTATCTTCTGTTATCTTTGTTCTCTTTGGCTTTTAAAACTAACCTACAATAGCTATGAGATTTTTATCCCATAAATCTCATAAGAATGAGGTATGTACCCTCCTTAGTAACTAGAAACTTGGGTTCATGTGAAGCCGTTCTTTTGGTGTCATCCTATCCACATCAACCTTAAAGTCTCTCTCAAAAATGTTTATTCTGTTGTTCTGTTTTGAGGATCATATTTGTGGAAAGTGGTAATAAATAGAAGTAAAACCTCTGTTTTACTGATGACATTAAAACAGAGGTTTTATTTATTTTTATGAATAAATAAATGTCATCAGTTTTAATGTCATCAGTTAATATTTTATGATCTTTCCTAAGAAGTGCAGGTTCATTCATTCATTATTCTTTTTCTGAATATGACTTTAAAAATTCTTTTTAGGGCCTTAGTTTTAATTTTGTTCAGGTTTTCTAAGAGTTACTTATTCTGGACTTTTACATTTTTCATGCTGTTCTAGTGAGTTCTCTTGTACATCCTTAGTTACATAGTCTCCTAATAATAGGCCCATACTCAGAGTTTTTTGAAATCTATTGTCCTTTAAGTAGTTTCTAACCTAAAAGAAAAAAAAAAAGATGAAGTCTGTTGTCCTGACCTCTAGGGTACATGCATTTATTACTTTTGTTCTGTTTCATTACTATTTACAGTAATAATTATAATAGTATTACTTACGACTCTTTACAGTAAGATGAAATCCTTTGCTTCCTGAAATTTCTTTTCTGAAAATTTTAGTCCTTCCTTCATCCTGTTATACTGTTTGGAACTGCGTTCAGGATAATAGTTCCCTTCTTTGTAATATGGTAAGAGTATAATCTTTGGAATCAGACGGACGTCGATTGAATTCTAGGCTCTGCCACTTTCTTGCTTTGTGACTTTTGGCAAGTTACTTAACCTTTCCAGGTCTCCATTTCTTCTGCAAAATAGGAACTAGGAGTTAAATACACAACAGGTATCAGCTGCCAATTGTGTCCTCTGTCTTCTTAGAGGGAATTACTAATTCAGTCAGTCATGGTTGTACTTGGGATAAACTCATAGTCTCAGCTATTTCTACTGTGCAAAATTAGACTTCCAGCAAGTGTTAGAATACAAGGTTTCTATCATTATCTGTTTGTTTTTCTGTGCCACCTTTGTACTGTATCTCAGTATCACCTGGCCATGACTTTTTCCTTTTATCTTCACCCAAGTGAAGATACCATTTTGAATGAGACTGTATGTAGTAGCCAGTGGGACTTGTCCTGGACAAGGATATAAATGTGATAGTTACCAATAAATACATGTATTTAAGGAGAAAGGTGGCATGGGGGTAGGTGGTGGGTGTCTAGGGAGGTGTGAGGACAGGAAACCAATTAAATACATGGTAGGTTGTACTTGGGACAGTCATTGGTAAATAGATTGAATGGGAAGCCATGGTTAGAAATTGTTGGTAGGCAAAGATCAGCAGAGTGATGGGCCAGCTGGGATTTCTTTTGAGATAGGATTTGATGAGCAAGTTGCCAGTAATGACCTGAAAGCAGATAATACTCTGGGTCCCTGACAAGTTCATTGAGGTTGCATTGGCTCATAATTGTCTGGACAAGCTTATAATTTGATTATGTGTAGGGCCATTTCCCTATTTGTAGATTTCTTAGATACAATTGTTTCTTTTGAATAACGTTTATCCACTTGTATTCGCTTTAATTCTGAATCTGAGTGATTTGTTTCTCCTGTGTTAAGTAGCTATTTATTCAGTGCCCACTATATGATAAGCATCTTACCAGGTCTCTGTGGATTTCCTATTTTTTCCACCATGGCTTCCTGACCTGAAGTCCCTGCCACTGTATTCACCTTTGGTTTTTCCAGATGTAGCCTGCCTTGTGTTTATTTTGGTTCCTGTGCTCCTTGAGCATATAGTACGGTGGTTAAGGGCAGGTCTCTGGAGCCAAAACTATTTGTATTTGCATCTCAGCTTCATCTTCCTAGCTGTGGAGATATAGGAAAGTTATTTAACCTCTCTGCATTTTGGTTTTCTCATCTATAAAATGGGACTAATAATAATACAGTGCAGACGGTTTTGTGATGATTAAATACAATAATATATAAAAAACGGTTAGAGCCTGACTCACTGTAAATTTTCAGATGTTAATAGTAACTTTATATGGTGACTTCTAATTCTCAGAGCTTTTCCTTAAGTAGTCATTTTATTGGGGAGGCTGAAGTTCAGAGAAATTAAGCGACTTTCCTAAAAATGATGTGCTGTTAATCTCGCTAGCTAAATATGTTTTTTTCTATTGATAAAGTATGAAAGAAGTAATACTTGTTCAGCATTGTCCACCTTTCTGTTTCTCATAGGAATGACAAAAGTATATTTTAAAATGGGAGAGAGGCTTTAGAAAGATGCTGTAGATTGGCGATGGTAATACATATTTAGCAAGCATTTGAATTCCTCCAGATTGCCAGGCAACTGTGTTAGGAGTTAAACACAGTCCTGACCTTGAGGAGTTGACAGGCTGGTGAGTAAAGCAGACAAGTAAATTGACAGAATACTCAGTGGTAAGCCTTATGTATGATTAAATGCAGATATTGTAAGAACACATAGGATGAGACTTTTACCCAGAGCTTGGGTTTGAGGAAGGAGGTAAGTGTGATTCATGAAATAATTTTGCTTCCTTTCTCAAAAACGAAAAGAGTTTGAAGGAAAGTTTCAAATGTTTGGAGTCTCTTAAAATCTTCAGGGAAGTAGGTAATGATTTTTTTTTCTCATTAATAAATGTTTCTATAGGAAATCTGCTATCTAGTTAGTTGTGCTATCTAGTTATTATTTTCTTTTTAAAATAACCAATAAAAACAAGGATTGGCTTGCTTACTGGTTTGCTTTACACTGTTATGTGGTGTTTCCAACGGAGGCTTGTCTTTTTATTTTGGCTTCCTCTGAAATAGAATGTGATTTCATAGTACCTTTCTTGTTACCAAAAACAAACAACAAACAAAATCCTCAAAAGCTAGAAATCAAAAGATTGCCTTTTTCCACCCCTTTGACCTAATCAAAGAATATATTTTAATGTTAATGGCAGATCTTGGGGTTATCAAAGGCTAGAAAAAAACTAAAAAAACAATTTCATAGGAGGGTCAAGTGCAGGGGCTTACTTAGGCCTATATTCCTAGCACATTGTGAGGCTTGAGGCAGGAGAGTTGTTTGAGCCCAGGAGTTTGAGACCAGCCTGGGCAACATAGTAAGACCCTTTCTCTACAGATTTTTTTTTAGAATTAGCCAGGTGTGGTGGCATGTGCCTCTAGTCCTTGCTACTTGAAGCTGAGACAGGCAGCTTTCTACACCCAGGAGGTCGAGGCTGCAGTGACCAGTGAGCTATGATTGTGCCACTGCACTGAACAGAGGGGAGACCCTGTCTCAAAACATTTTTTTTTCAGTAGGAACTTTTTGGTAATTGATATTGAGGTAGGACTGAGTGTTACACTTTGTGGGTAGGATAAAGAGGAAGGTAGGGGTTTGTGAGGTTTAGGTACTAATTAACCATCAATTAGTCCTATTTCTAAAATCTCATCTGCATGTAAATTGGCAGAGGATTTTTTTCTTTTTTGTCAAATAAAGCTTTGGAATGTGGATTTAGTGACATTTGGGATGTACACTGATAGACAAAATTCTTTATTATAAGCAATGGAATTTAAAATTTATTTCTTAATTGACCACAGAAAGCAGTCTGGGTCCAGAGAAAGTAATTGCTGAGATGGGTCATCACTAAGAAAATTACTATTGTTATTTATTTCCTTTAATATCTTTATAAATCCTTTATGTACTAAACTTTGATGGAGTCTTTCATGTTAGCATGAAGAAAATCTGAATCTTTGTTGCCATTCTTTCCACAAATATATTTTTTTTTTTTTTTTGAGGCAGAGTCTCACTCTGTCACCCAGGCTAAGGTGCAGTATCTCGATCTCAGCTCACTGCAACCTCATTTTCCTGGGTTCAGGCGATTTTTTTTGCCTCAGTCTCTCAAGTAGCTGAAATTGTAGACATGCACCACTGTGTCCAGCTAATTTTTGTATTTTTAGTAGAGACAGAGTTTGGCCCATGTTGGCCTGGCTGGTCTCAAACTCCTGACGTCAAGTGATCCACCCTGTTCCACCTCCCAAAGTGCTGGGATTACAGGAGTAAGCTACCGCACCCAACCAATTAATATCCCACAAATATTTTATTATACTGAATTTAGTATGCATGGGTTAGGAAGAGGGGTGTGTGTGTGTGTGTGTGTGTGTGTGTTTATCTTTTAGGTGTTTTTACCTCACTAAGAATAAACATCTGACATTTTCCTGTAATATTCTTTAAGTAATTACTTTTTTTAAAAAAAATCCTTTTTTCTACCTATCATCTTTTTGTTTAAATAATTTCTTACTAATCTTGCTTAAGGGAAAAAATCCCCTGAATTATAAAATCTCTTATTTTCTCATAGATGTACTTGAAGGATATAATGGAACAATATTTGCATATGGACAAACATCCTCTGGGAAGACACACACAATGGAGGTAACATTTTATAATCTGTACTTAGATGTAGTTTGCAATACATACAGCAGTCATTCATTATTTGTTATATTATTTTACGATGCATAAACATTTTAATTTACTCTTTATTGCCCTTTCTCCTGCAAATAATGAACATTTTAGACAAGAATTTTCTGTCACCCTGTATGGGAAATTTTGAATGCTTATGTGCTGTTGATTCTATTTAGTATAAATAACCTTTTCCTGTTCTCCTTGGCCCCTCCTTCCTCAAATACCTTCACTCTTTGATAAGAATGTTGCCATAATTATCAGTGCTGCTGTTAATAATAGATATGGACCTACTATAGCTTTACTTTTAGAAAACAACCTGTGGTCTTCTGCCACTGCTAAAGAGCATCTGTTTTTATCATTTATCTGAGTGTACTATATTAAGTAAATCACTGCTTATTTTAGTGTGATTCAGATTACTGATTTTCATAAAGTCATAGAGAACGACATCCTATTATTTGCATGAATTTGCCTTGAAGTAGAAGAAATAATGCAGAATTATATGGAAAGAAACTAAAATCTTTTTGATTATGTTCATTTTACAATGAACATTTTATAAGCATGGATAATCTAAATCTAATTAATTAAAGAGTTAAGATATGTTGGTAGCCTACGTGGTTGATGTACAGTACTATGTGTAATAGTTGAATTGGATTTTTACGTATTTACAGAACCATTTCTACAGAAATGAACAATTATAGTTTCTGTCCTTTCTTGACTATAAGTTGTAGATTGAAACTCTTTGTTTTTAATTCATATTTTATAATTTGTTTAAGAAGTCTAGTTTTGTTTTTTGTTTAGGGTAAACTTCATGATCCAGAAGGCATGGGAATTATTCCAAGAATAGTGCAAGATATTTTTAATTATATTTACTCCATGGATGAAAATTTGGAATTTCATATTAAGGTAATTTTCTTGGGGAGCAATTGTATTTTATTTTACAGCAAGAATAATGTTGTTCTTAAAAAGAAACAGTAAATGCTAGTTTATTTAAAGTAATTTTAAAACTTATTTTTTTGGAAAGGCATAGTTGAAAGATCATTCAGGTTAGTAAACTTGGATTCTTGTTCATCTGCCGTTACATGAACAAGAATGTTAATTAACTTAAATGACTAAGTCTTTGTTTAGCCTCCTCCATAAAATAAAGGGGGTTGCTTTACTGTAGAACTCAAAGGTTTCTGCAACTCAAAACTATTCAGATTCATTTTAGATGAAGATATGTAATTTATGTCCAATTGGAAGACTCATAAATAAGCTAATTTAGCTAATTTATGTCTTCCAATTAGAATGTGAGCTAATAACTGTCCTTCTAGTCTAAACAGTGTCTAGTACTCAGACCTCAAAATTAGTAAGTGAATAAGTTATTATATAATTTTAGTTGATTGATCTTTTTTAAAATTTATTTGCCCTTTAGGTTTCATATTTTGAAATATATTTGGATAAGATAAGGGACCTATTAGATGGTAAGTTAAATTCTTGCTAGTTGATCAGTTTTAAATAACATCTGTTAATCCCTTTTTATTAGTAAATGTGAGATCATTTCTTTGTAACCTATATGAAATTGTCTTAAGTTATTGGAAACAGAGATTTAAAATTTTTTTCTTTTAAAGTTTTAGTTGAATACCTTTAAATAGAATAACTTGTTTAAAGCATGTTTATGGGTACTTTTTTTTTTTTTGAGATGGAGTCTTGCTCTGTTGCCCAGGCTAGAGTGCAGTGGCGCAATCTCGGCTCACCACAACCTCCACCTCCCAGGTTCAAACAGTTCTCCTACCTCTGACTCCTGAGTATCTGGGACTACAGGCACACACCACCATGCCTGGCTGATTTTTGTATCTTTAGTACAGACAGGGTTTCACTGTGTCAGCCAAGCTGATCTCAAACTCCTGACCTTGTGATCCGCCTGCCTTGGCCTCTCAAAGTGCTGGGATTATCAGCATGAGCCACTGCGCCCAGCCTATGGGTACTACTTAAGTAGTAATTAGAGCATTGGACTGGGAGTTACAGAACCTGAGCCCTGAGTTCTAGTCTTCAATCAGCTGTCAACTAAATACATTGTCCTTAGGCAAATCATTGAATCACTCACACTTAATGTTCTTGTTGATAAAATGTGGGTGGTATAGGTTGGAGTGGCCCTGAAATTCTATATTGTTGCACTGGTTTCTATTTATATCTCCTACTGTGTCTATAAGGTCTGCTTTAGAGCAATGTTTTAACCTTTTTTTAGAGTTGAGCTATTGCTGTTAGGCTGTTCAGGGAAGCCTATCAATTGAATTATTTCATATCTAATGTTAGAGTTTTAGGAGAATGTTGCTGACATTTATTTTTCTTTTTCAGTTTCAAAGACCAACCTTTCAGTTCATGAAGACAAAAACCGAGTTCCCTATGTAAAGGTATTTATAGTACAGTTGTCTGTAAAGTCCCTGTAACATATTTTTAAAGGGTATTAACATATTTTAAAAAATTATTTCACAGGGGTGCACAGAACGTTTTGTATGTAGTCCAGATGAAGTTATGGATACCATAGATGAAGGAAAATCCAACAGACACGTAGCAGTTACAAGTAAGTAGAAAATAACACCAGTTAGAGTTTAAAACCAGCTTAAAATATCCTTATCCAGGTGATTAATTGTGAGATTGCTTTAAGGAAATTGTTAACAAGGGGGAATCATGTTTATTTATATTTGTTTGTGTAATTTCATTGCAGATATGAATGAACATAGCTCTAGGAGTCACAGTATATTTCTTATTAATGTAAAACAAGAGAACACACAAACGGAACAAAAGCTGAGTGGAAAACTTTATCTGGTTGATTTAGCTGGTAGTGAAAAGGTAAAGTCTTCATGTATTTTGATAAATAAGCATTTTCATAAACTTTAGTTTGAATTGGGAGTTATGCAGGATTCATTGTTGCATCTTGAAAACTTACCAAATTGGATTTGATAACCTGAGATTTATAACTGCTGATGCAATTGCTTCATGATGATATCAACTGAAAAATCAGTTCCAAGTTACTGTTTGATCGTAGTCTAGTTCATCCCACAAGTGCTCCCTGTGACTTAAGATGTATTCATATTGTGAACTTGTTTGGCATATGTTGTTATAGACCTTATTAGGTGTCCCTTTTCTAATTTTTGATACGTACTTTATTCATACTGGCAGTGGGGTCCCTATTAAATCTGGTAACTATCTATTAGTCTTTTCTGGTTTGGTTGGACTCATTTCTTTCCTTTGGATGATTGTTTCATTATTACAGTTCTATACAGTCTGATTCTAGTCTATATCAAAATAAGTTTGAATGTTATAATAGGGACCTCTGTGACCATTTCTGCTGTTGTGCTGATTTTGTTTCTTGTGCTTAGAATGATATATCTATTCCATTCTACTCTGAAGTCTTATACACATCTTTCAAAGACTATCTAATCTTGAGAATTCTCATAGCTTCTTCAGCCAAAGTTGCTAATTTATTGTTCTAACCTACCTTTAACATAGATATTTAAATATTTTATTTTATTTTATTTTATTAAAGAAGTAGCTTTGCTTATATAATGTGTTTAAACTCAGTCTCTGTTTTCTAACAGTTAACACATCAACATTATGCATTAGCCAATTTTAGAAAATTCCTCTGGGCTGGGTGTGGTGGCTCACGCCTGTAATTCCAGCATTTTGGGAGGCCAAGGTGGGCGGAACACAAGGTCAGAAGTTCAAGACCAGCATGGCCAACATGATAAAACCCCATATCTACTAAAGATACAAAAAATTAGCTGGGCTTGGTGGTAGACACCTGTAATCCCAGCTGCTTGGGAGGCTGAGGCAGGAGAATTGCCTCAACCCAGGGAGGCAGAGGTTGCAGTGAGCCGAGATTGCACCGTTGCATTCCAGCCTGGGCAACAGCATGAGGCTCCATCTAAAAAAAAAAAAAAAAAAAAAAAGAAGAAGAAGGAGGTTCCTCTATTCTAATGTAGCAAAGGGCACTAACAAATTAATGAACAACGAATTTATTTTCAAATTGGTTATTTTCAAGAGTACCTATAAACTACAGATAAAATTTGATGTCACTCTAATCAAACTCTTAAAAGTAGTACTCAAGAACTGGTGATACCTAAGAATAAATGCTTGGCAAATAAGATCATGAAGCTTTTCATATTCTTTTTTTCTTTTTTACTGGTTATTGATGACCTATGAACATTTTAAAAAATTTAAAGAAAATTATCATAAACTTGTAATTTTGTTTCATTCTTTTGAAATCTTATGCATAGGTTAGTAAAACTGGAGCTGAAGGTGCTGTGCTGGATGAAGCTAAAAACATCAACAAGTCACTTTCTGCTCTTGGAAATGTCATTTCTGCTTTGGCTGAGGGTAGTGTGAGTATACATGTCTTCTATCTCCCTGTTACCTTATGGAGTATTATTTAAATATAGGTGTTGATGTGGGTATGAGTGTGTATATGTGAGGGAGATTGATTCACTATGTTTGAATCAGTATGTGTAAGTTAGTTGTCTTTTGGGGGTTTATTTTACAATATTGTATATATATCCTAGTTTACATCTTAGTATCAAACAGTTAACCGAAATAACCTTGTAATTTATTTAAAGTATCATATTTATATAACATCTTATTATACAGAAACCCACTGATCTTCTATGTTTTCTTTCTTTGTTTTTGTATGCAGACGTATGTTCCATATCGAGATAGTAAAATGACAAGGATCCTTCAAGATTCATTAGGTGGCAACTGTAGAACCACTATTGTAATATGCTGCTCTCCGTCATCATACAATGAGTCTGAAACAAAATCTACACTCCTATTTGGCCAAAGGTTTGTTGTTAAGAAAGTACAAAGCCTAAATGTAGATAGACATTTTGTTTACAAAATGTAGGAAAATGTCAGATAGCTATAATTCCAACCTGTACATACTGTTTTGTGCTAGTCACACTCATTTTGAATTGATGGCAGATAGTACAGTGTAGGTCTGTTTTTTAGACTGCTTGGTTTGAGTACACGTTAAAGTCAAATGAAATTTTAGTCAAATTTATGTGACAAGCTGTAATTTGGCATTAAAGAAAATAAGCATTTGAATCAAATGATGATGTCAAAGCCTGGCAAACATAATGCTGTGTTAAGCCTGTAGACATACATGACAGGTTAATATAATCTATATGAGATGATTAGGAAAAATCAATAATAATGATTGAATCTTTGACTTTCAACAGTAATTTTTTAATTCGGCCTTGCAAACAAATTGGAAAAATATAGGCTTTTGTCTTTTATTTTTAGTGGGTTGTTTTTTTTTTGGTGGGGGGCTATTCACAGATTTTGGAGCAGACTCAAATTTGGGTTGTGAAGGGCCGGGCGTGGTGGCTCAAGCCTGTAATCCCAGCACTTTGGGAGGCCGAGGCGGGTGGATCACGAGGTCAAGAGATCGAGACCATCCTGGTCAACATGGTGAAACCCCGTCTCTACTAAAAATACAAAAAATTAGCTGGGCATGGTGGCGCATGCCGGTAATCCCAGCTACTCAGGAGGCTGAGGCAGGAGAATTGCCTGAACCCAGGAGGCGGAGGTTGCAGTGAGCCGAGATCGCGCCATTGCACTCCAGCCTGGGTAACAAGAGCGAAACTCCGTCTCAAAAAAAAAAAAAAAAAAAAAAATTTGGGTTGTGAATAAGCTCATTATGTTGCAGCTCTTAATATTTAGTCTAAGAGATTACTGGACAAAAATAAATTCCTTAGCCGTATATACATATATTCCATATAGATACAATTAAAAATAATTTCAGTCTCATCCTTTTTTTTTCCAATTACATCTCTCAGGGCCAAAACAATTAAGAACACAGTTTGTGTCAATGTAGAGTTAACTGCTGAACAGTGGAAAAAGAAGTATGAAAAAGAAAAAGAAAAAAATAAGACCCTGCGGAACACTATTCAGTGGCTTGAAAATGAACTCAACAGATGGCGTAATGGTAATAACTTAAGAATTTGTCGTCTTAAATTTGTTAAATGCAGATTTAGAGCATAGAAACAGTTGAGCAAAATCAGTAAGTGATTAGATCAAGAAATTTAACAGACATTGAAATAATTTTTAAAAAATCAGCCGGGCATGTTGGCTCACGCCTGTAATTCCAGCACTTTGGGAGGCCGAGGCGGGTGGATCACGAGGTCAAGAGATCAAGACCATCCTGGTCAATATGGTGAAACCCCGTCTCTACTAAAATTACAAAAAATTAGCTGGGCATGGTGGCGCGTGCCTGTAATCCCAGCTACTCGGGAGGCTGAGGCAGGAGAATTGCCTGAACCCAGGAGGCGGAGGTTGCGGTGAGGCGAGATCGCGCCATTGCACTCCAGCCTGGGTAACAAGAGTGAAACTCCGTCTCAAAAAAAAAAAAATCAAACAAATCCTGGAGTTGAAAAAATAAAATGAGCAAAATGCAGTAGAGAGCATCACTAGTAGAATTAATTAAGCAGAAGAAAGAATTTAAACTTGAAGACAAATTATTTGAAAATACATGGTCAGGAAAGAAAAAGTTTACAAGAATGAGGCTTGAGTACAGCGGTTCACACCTATAATCCCAGCACTTTGGGAGGCCAAGATTGGCAGATTACTTGAGGTCAGGAGTTAGAGACCAGTCTGGCTAACGTGGTCAAACCCTGTAAAGTACAAAAATTAGCCTGGTGTGGTGTAGGACGCCTGTAATCCCAGATATTCAGGAAGCTGAGGCAGGAGAATTGTTTGAACCCTGGAGGTGGAGGTTTTAGTGAACCTACATTGTGCCACTGTAATCCAGCCTGGGTGACAGAGTGAGACTTTGTCTCAAAAAAAAAAAAAAATTTTTTTTATTCAATTTCATTCCTAAAAAAAAAAAAAAAATTTTTTTTTTTAGGAATGAAATTGAATAAAATTGAAATTTCGTTTTAGACATGTCGTTTTTCATTACCCATTTTATTGTCTGATTTTAGGAGAGACTGTGCCTATTGATGAACAGTTTGACAAAGAGAAAGCCAACTTGGAAGCTTTCACAGTGGATAAAGATATTGCTATTACCAATGATAAACCAGCAACCACAATTGGAGTTTCAGGAAATTTTACTGATGCTGAAAGAAGAAAGTGTGAAGAAGAAATTGCCAAATTATACAAACAGCTTGATGACAAGGTAGATACTGTTTGTTTAGGTCTGTTTTATATTAGATACTATTGACATGGGTGTTCTTATTTTCTAATTTTTCTAATTTCAATACTGTGGGCACTTAGGATCTTTACATATCTTCCTTGATTTCTATTAATTTGTAAAAAATACTGTGTTAACAAAATAAAAAGTCTGTCAGCTACTCAGGAGGCTGAGGCGGGAATCACTTGAACCTGGGAGGCAGAGGTTGCACTGAGCCAAGATCACGCCACTGCACTTCAGCCTGGTGATAGACCTAGACTCTGTCTCAAAAAAAAAAAAAAAAAAAAAAAAGTCATAATTTCATTTTGTGTGTGGAAACTATATGAGGGTATATCTTTTTTCTCCCCTCTTTTTAAGCTAAAATAACTTTATAAGGCAACAGTTCCCAACCTTTTTGGCACCAGGGATTGGTTTCAGGGAAGATAATTTTTCCATGGATCAGGATGGGGGTGATATGGTTTTGGGATGGAACTTCCACCTTGGATAATCAGGCATTAGATTCTCATAAGGTTCCCATAGCCTAGATCTTTTGCGTGCACCGTTCATAATAGAGTTTGCACTCTCAAGAGACTCTCATGCCGCTGATGAAACAGAGGGCGGAGCTCAAGTGGTAATGCTTGCTACTTACCTGTTGTATGTCCTGGTTCCTAACAGGCCTCCAGTACTGCTCTGTGGCCTGGGGGCTTGGGACCCCTGTTCTAACAAAAATTTAGCATTGGGTCATTGAGCCTTAATGATATCAACTCTTAGAATCAGGGCTCTGAAGACTCCAATAAAAAACGATGTAAGAGATTAAGGGGAATCAAAAGAGTGAAAATAATATCTTCCTGCTTTGCATATAGAAGTAATATCAGTAGTATGAATAATAGCAAATTAAGAACTTAACAGAATGAAGGCAAAAACAAGAGCAGTAAAGAGATTAAAAGAAAATATTTCTTTTTAATTTTTTTTTTAATGTATTTTAAGCAGGGATGGCAGGTTTGAGGTACTTGACCATTATAAGTATTGATAATTGAAAGAAATTCCTTTCGTTTTGCTATTTGCTTAAAAGAGATTAAAATAAACAATGTTGAATTTGGAGAAATGGTTTTGAAATATTTCTAGGGGAGTACTAATTTTATAACCTGTATTGGGAAATAACTAGAACCAGGTTGTTAGCTACTTGGTTAACTGGATACTTCAAAATTCTAGGATGAAGAAATTAACCAGCAAAGTCAACTGGTAGAGAAACTGAAGACACAAATGTTGGATCAGGAAGAGGTGAGTTGAATAGCTTTTGTATTGCTTCCAGAAAAGCTTTATAGTTTTGGTTTCTGAATCCCATTGACTTTGTCTTTAATAGTTGTATAATTTTGGGTATGACTGTCTTTATGGGAATAAGTATGTCACATGGATAAAATGAATTTTACTCATTCATCCTATCTACCCACATACAATCTGTTGTTCATTTCTGCCATCTTTTTTTTTTCATCTTGGTTCTTGACATTTCTCTTCTTGTCACCTAGTTCGGATTCTCATTTTATCTTCTCACCCAGCACAGCAGGGGGATAATTGAGAAGTAGTCCTTTAATTTTTTTGGGGGGGCGGGGTGTGGGCAGGGTGACAACAAAGACTGCTTCAGTAAGCAAGAGATATTCTCCATCAGTGAACCTAATCCTGGTTAGATCATCTTTGTGCATATTTCAGCTGTAGCATTATTCCTCAAAGGGGCACTGTTGACATTTTACATTGGATAATTGATGTTATTCTGTCCTTTGCATTTGTAGGACATTAAATATTCCTGGCCCTTACTCCTAAATGCCATTAGCATTCTATCCAATTATTAACACTTCCACAGATTTCCAGATATCCCTACTGGAGAGCCACTAATCTGGATGATTGTGGTGTTCTCTTAATCAGTCTTTTGGCTTCCCTGCAGTTCAGATTTTATGTGCTGATACCAGGTTTTTCTGAGGCACAGCACAGATGTCATCACGTGTTGCTCAAAGCAAATCTGAGTTTTTAAGCAACCCTTGTAGAATGCCATTTTCTTTTATTACATTAACTTGCACGTGACTACAGTCAACCCATCCTAGCCAACTTCTCCCTCAATAATACCCTTTCCTGTATTACTAAGCACTTTATCTGTCCTGTCGCTCTTTTATGGTTCTTACCTTCTGTCTTGTATTGCACTTACTCATGTACCTATCTTCTCTTCTACTGTGTTGCTTAAACACAGTCTTTGATTTTGTCTCTGCCTTGCTGCAACCAGCACAGGACCTGCACATGCACATAGTTGACATTTAGTAAATTTGTTTAATGAATAAATGTTGCCACACTGAGTAACATTCATATTTCACTCCATTTGTTCTTGGCAAATGGTGAAGCTTCATGGGTGTTTTTTACAACCTGTATATGTTGAGGGAAAATAAATTATTTTCTTTCCTGTAGCTTTTGGCATCTACCAGAAGGGATCAAGACAATATGCAAGCTGAGCTGAATCGCCTTCAAGCAGAAAATGATGCCTCTAAAGAAGAAGTGAAAGAAGTTTTACAGGCCCTAGAAGAACTTGCTGTAAATTATGATCAGAAGTCTCAGGAAGTTGAAGACAAAACTAAGGAATATGAATTGCTTAGTGACGAACTGAATCAGAAATCGGTAAGATATAGTTTTTTTTTTTTAATGCTTTAGTACAGGTATTCCTAACCTAAAAACTACTTAAGTAATTTATTTCTATAAAAGTCAAATATCGATAACATCAGTTTTCAAGGACTTGGGTTTCAACTTCATTTTTTTCTGTATATGAAGACTTAGAGGTGGAGGAAGACAGTTATCTTAGTTCATAAAGGTCTATTAATATCTAATTTAAATGCTTTTTTAAAGGATGTTGGTTACTCCTAATGTTATTTTATTTTTTTAATTTAGTATACAGCATGTAGAATCTAATGTTATTACTAATGTTAAAGGAAAATAAAGTTCCTAGTTACTCAATAAAGCTAGTAGATGATTGTTCAAACAATAAAGAAATATGCAATACAAATTCAAATGCTATTTAATCAAATCTGTGAATTATTTAGAATATATGTTATAAGGATATGTAACTTAATTTATGCTTTATTTATTGTTATATTTCTACCACCTGCAACAGTGCCTTCCTATCACAGTGTAGTTGTGGTTCCCTAATAGATGGAGATTTTTAGTTGCTGAAAATCGCTGTAGGACAGGGATAGCTACCCTCCAACAGTGATGCCAGAAATAATATATAGCTGTGATTGTTTCACCATCATCATGGATGAGCTATCTTGTGGTTTTGTTGTGGTTAATGCTAGCTTCTTATTTAAAAATCAGCACCTATAGTTGAACTCAGGACCCTTGCTCACCACTTATTTTCCTGTCCACATTGACTTGTCTATGAGAAAGCAGTCAACTGTACAAAATAACTCTTTTAAAAGATTTCCTGCCCCTATGAGTTCCTTTCCTCTTTTTAATCTACAAAGTTACAGTTAGCTTGAAGTTAACATTCAGTATTGTAGAGATCCAAGATACCATTATACTAACTCTTACTGAGTTGCATTATTAACAAAGCTAATTGCTGTTTGAAAGAATAACAGGAGTTTCTTACAACTCAGAAAAGTGGTCCTTGGCCACTGATTATAGTCTTTAAGACAGGTATGTTTATGTTTCAGTTGTGGAGCTGAAATCTATCAGCATTACATTGGTAATAGGAGTTAGAAATCCCTAGTGTTTAGTATCTTTTTATATGCTTAGACAGTGTAACTCTTCAGTTGTTAGAGAAAATGTCTGGTAATTTAAACAATTATGGTAGAAACATGCTGTATTATGAGATTTGCAAGATAACTGGTATGATATTGTAGATTAACCTGGGTGAATACACACTCTGCTAATACTCAGAAACTTAAGGAAATGACCAACTACCAGAAAAGATAAGCAGTTGGAATGATGACATCTTTACTGAAAGATATTGATGAAAAGTCAGTAAATGGCATTTAAAATACAGTACAGGTTGAGTGTCCCTAATCTGAAATTTTTGGGACTAGAAGCCCCAAGCATTTCAGATTAGGAATACTCAATCCGTAAGTATACTAGTAAGTATAATGGAATGTTTGCATTATACTTACTAGCTGAGCTTTTCTAATTGGCAAATCGAGAATGCTTCAGTGTGCATTTTCTTTGAGCATAATGTAAGCACTCAAAAAGTCCCAGATTTTGGAACATTTCAGTTGGGGATGCTCACCTTCCATCTGATCTGTGATATGAGTTCTTTTAAAGTGGGCCAAACTGGGTTGGACGTCTCAAAATTTGGTGATTTTGTAGCTGGTAAGCCAGCTATGATTTGAAATTTATAATTATAGTAATTAAACTCAGATAATATTACTTTATCACTAGCTCCTGGATAATTGCTTGTATCATAGTATTTTCACATGGATTCTTCCCAGTGAGTAGATACATAGAAAGTAGATGAAGAAAGCATACTAACCAATTAGAAAACAGTGTCATTATAACGTTAATTTGCTGGCTTAGTTTCTGAAAATAAGACACAGTAATAAATGATAATCAAATCTAGTTAAATTTGGAGCTTCCCATTTTTAGACAGAAAGCATTATTTAATCTCAGGAATTTAGTGAAATAACACAAACTTGCCTGCTCTTAATGGAAAATAATGTGGCTACTTTTACCATAGCCTTAGGTCTAAAATACTTTTTTAAAGTTTGAGCTAGGAGCCCAGAACTTGGTAGATAGTTCAAGAAAATGAAAGCAGAAACTACATGGTTTTTTAAGGGCTAGGTGAAAAACTTGAAACACCTGTGAAAATTTGAGTTTTCATGTAATACATTTAATTATACTTTTTGTTTGGGTTCTCTTAGGCAACTTTAGCGAGTATAGATGCTGAGCTTCAGAAACTTAAGGAAATGACCAACCATCAGAAAAAACGAGCAGCTGAGATGATGGCATCTTTACTAAAAGACCTTGCAGAAATAGGAATTGCTGTGGGAAATAATGACGTAAAGGTAAATATAACAACTAAATATTAAGGATAATTATCTGTATATACTAGTACTTTTGTTTACTACTAATTTTTTATAAAGTTATTTTTGTATTCATGATCTCATCCTTACAACCAGTCATGCATAGTAGACAGTATTAACTGTGTTTTAAATACATCAGGAGATAGCAAAAGACTAAGGGCAACCAAATCGATAAATTCAGTAGGTGGTATGTATTGGACCTCGTGTTTGATTCTTTTTTTTTTTTTTTTTTTTTTTTTTTTTGAGACGGAGTTTCACTCATGTTACCCAGGCTGGAGTGCAATGGCGCGATCTCGGCTCACCGCAACCTCCGCCTCCTGGGTTCAGGCAATTCTCCTGCCTCAGCCTCCTGAGTAGTTGGGATTACAGGCACGCACCACCATGCCCAGCTAATTTTTTGTATTTTTAGTAGAGACGGGGTTTCACCATGTTGACCAGGATGGTCTCGATCTTTTGACCTCGTGATCCACCCGCCTCTGCCTCCCAAAGTGCTGTGATTACAGGCTTGAGCCACCGCGCCCGGCCGTGTTTGATTCTTTATTCTAAGATTTTCCCCAATCTGGACAACGTGGCGAAGCCCCGTCTCTACGAAAAATACAAAAATTAGCCTGGCATGGTGGTGGTTGCCTGTAGTTCCAGCTACTGGGGTGGGAGGATTGCTTGAGTCCGGAAGGGCAAGGCTGCAATGAGTTGTGATTGCACCACTGCACTCCAGCTTGCACTGCAGAGCAAGACGCTGTCTCAAGGAAAAAGAAAAAAAGATTTTGCACTTAGAAATTATGTTAATAAATTTCCATAAGTGAAATGATTGGAGGCTGGGCATGGTGGCTCATGCCTGTAATCCTAGCACATTGGGAGGCCGAAGTGGGTAGATCACTAGGTCAGGAGTTTGAGACCAGTCTGGCCAACATGGTGAAACCCCATCTCTACTAGAAATACAAAAATTAGCCGGGCATGGTGGCACATGCCTGTAATCCCAGCTACTCAGGAGGCTGAGGCAGGAGAATTGCTTGAACCTGGAAGGTGGAGGTTACAGTGAGCTGAGATTGTGCCACTGCACCCCAGCCTGGGTGACAGAGCAAGACTCTGTCTCAAAAAAAGTGAAATGATTGGAACAACCATTAAGATGAGTTCAGGCTGGACACAGTGGCTCACGCCTGTAATCCCAGCACTTTGGTAGGCCAAAGTGGATGGATCCACGAGGTCAGGAGATCAAGACCATTCTGGCTAACACGGTAAAACCTCATCTCTACTAAAAAAAAAAAAAAAAAAAAAAAAAA
>NW_022437051.1:4783957-4819844 GCF_009761245.1 Sapajus apella
CCATTGCACTGCAGCCTGGGCAACAGAGCAAGACTCCATCTCAAAAAAAAAAATAGTTCAGGGACTAGGCATAGTGGCTGAAGCCTGTAATCCCAGCACTTTGGGAGGCCAAGGCAGGAGGATCACTTGAGCCCAGGAATTCGAGACCAGCTTGAGCAACATGGTGAGACCCCTTCCTACAAAGAATTTTAAAAATTAGCTGGGCATATAGGCATGGTGATAGGTACCTGTAGTCCCGGCTATTTAGGAGACTGAGGCAGGAGGTTAAGGACGCCATGAACCATGTTTGTGCCATGGCACTGCAGCCTGAGCAACAGAATGAGACCCTATCTCAAAAAAAAAAAAAAAAAAAGATTAGCTCAGGGAGTAAATGTACAATGAATGGGCTTGAAGTTGCTTTAAATATTTAAAGAAAAGTAAAAGATGAGCACTGCTTTCTTAATTCTTTTTTTTGTTTTTAATTTTAATGGGAAAATTTCAAACAAAATAGTAGAATAATGTAACGAACTCCAGAGTTTTCAGTTTTCAAAATGTTGCCACTTTCTTTATGCCTCTTTGTCCTAATCTTTTTGTTACTAATATTGATCGTTAGCATTAGGCATGTGGCTTGATGGTAGATTTAAAAACTAAGACCAAAGAACCAAACTAAGACTCTTAACTGAAAAATCATGCATATAACATGAAAAATTTATATATCACAGTAGCTGTTTAGACTTTACCCTTTTTGATTAAAGCCTATACAGAAACAAAGAGAGCATACACTTGGGTTTATATTGAGAGCCTACTAAAAAGCCCAGTTTATTAACCAGAGTTGGAACTGAAATAAAAGTTTTCAATATGGAGTATGTATTTCTGTCTGTTACATTGTTTAATGTTGCTGTTTGCTGTTAACTGATTCTTCAGTTTAAAAATGAAGAAAAAAGAAATATTTAGAAAGTAGAAAAAGAATAAAAGATAAAATCAAAATGAAAGTTACTCTTTGTTGATGGAGGCAAGGATTCTCATGACTCTTATTTTCATATGTTATTTCTTCAGTAGACTCACCTCACTGAAACAGAGGAAAAGTGTTATTTTTAAATATCGGGCTACTTGACTTGCTTTCTCTTCACCATCAGTGTGGACATTCTGCCCTATCCTGTTTATGGTGGAGTAATATGAGATACAGAGTATTGTGAGATGTGGAGAAATCTCTAGGATAGAAAAGTACATTTATTTCACATTGCAAAACACTAGAAAGATGTTCAGTATTTGCTTTGTAGATTTGCAGCTTTTTAGAAAAATCTTAACATTTCATATTCAAATAATTATGATTTAAGTCAAAAAGTATATATAGAGAATGGAAATGGCTTATGTATAGTGGCAGAGGGATGAAATCTAGGTTCCCCGACTACTAGATTATTTTTTTCACTATTCTATATAGAAATTTGAAAATAAGTCATCCTTGCAAATAGCTATTTTAATTAAAAAAGAAAACAGCAAGGATTCTCAGTATTTTTGTCATTAACAAGTAATTCTTCTCATCATCTATAAGCTCTGTTACAGCTCTACTTTCGTTGTTTTTAAGTTACAGTTTACAGTTTTATGTTATAGTTTACAATGATTATTGTAATCTTTGTATTCTATAGTTGTGTAGATTTTAAGGAGTACATAATATTATAGGTCCAGTGTTACAGTATTTAGAATAGTTTCCACACCACCCTAACAAATTCCCAGTGTTTCCACTACTGATCTCTACTCCTTGAACCTCTGGCAACCACTGATGTTTTTGCTATCTCTATACTATTGCTGTTTCCAAAATGTTATATAGTTGGAATCCTATGGCATGTATATGTAGCCCTTTTGGCTTGCTTCTTTCTCTTAACAATATGCATTTAAGGTTCTTCTATGTCTTTTCATGGCTCGATCGTTTCTTTTAATCACTAAATTATATTCCATGATATGAGTGTACCACAGTTTTTTTATCCATTCACCCATGTGGTTACTTTGAGCTTTTGACAATTATGAATAAAGCAGCTATAAACATTCATGTGTATGTCGGGTGTGGTGGCTCACACTGTAATCCCAGCACTTTGGGAGACTGAGGTGGGCAGATCACTTGAGGCCAGGAGTTTGAGACCAGCCTGGCCAACATGGTGAAGTCGTCCTGTCTTTACTAAAAATACAGAAACTAGTCCCAGCTATTTGGAGGCTGAGGCATGAGAATTGCTTGAGCCCAGGAAATGGAGGTTGAAATGAACCAAGATTGTACCACTGCACTCCTGCTGGGGTAAGAGAGTGAGTTTTTTTTTCTAAAAAAAAAAAAAAAAAAAAAAAAAATCATGTGTAAGTAATCCTGTGGACATAAGTTTTCAGTTCAGTTGAGTAAAAATACCTAGAGGTGCTAGGTTTTATGTTATGACTATGAGAGCTTTGTAAGGAACTCCCAAATGGTCTTCCAAAGTGGTGGAAACATTTTAAATTCCTATCAGCCATGAATGAGAATACCTGGTGTTCCACATCCTTGCCAGTGTTTGCTGTTGTCAGTTTTTTGAGATTTTACTAATGTATGGTGTTGACTCAGTGTTGCTTTAATTTGCAGTTGCATTTTTTCTTACTGAGTGGGATTTTTTTTTTTTTTTGGTGGAGATGGAGTCTGGCTTTGTTGCTCACTGCAACCTCCGCCTCCCAGGTTCAAGTAATTCTTCTGCCTCAGCTTCCTGAGTAGCTGGGACTATAGGTGCATGCCACCACGCCTGGCTAATTTTTGTATTTGTAGTAGAGATGGAGTTTCACCATATTGGCCAGACTGGTCTTGAACTCCTGACCTCATGTTCTACCCGCTTTAGCCTCCCAGAGTGCTGGGATTACAGGCGTGAGCCACTGCATCCCACCCTATTGTTGAGTTTTAAGAGCTCTTCATCTGTTTTGGATATAAGTGTTTTATCAGATAGTGTTTTGCATTATTTCACAGTTTGTGGCTTCTTTACTCTGAACATCGTCTTTTGTAGACTAAAATTTTAATGAGGTCCAACTTACCAATTTTTTCTTTAATGGATTGTGGTTTTGGTATTATATTTAAAAACTTACCACCAAACCCATTGTCACCTAGCTTTTCTCCTATGTTAAAGTTTTTTTTGTTTTGTTTTGCCTTTACATTTAAGTCTGTGATCCATTTGGAGTTAAATTTTCTGAAAGGGGTAAGGTCTGTACCAGGATTCATTGTTTTACATCTGAATGTCCAGTTGTTACAGCACCATTTGTTGAAAAGGTTATCCTTTCTCCATTAAATTGCCTTTGTACCTTTGTCAGAGATGAGTTGACTATATTCTGTGGGTCTATTCCTGGACTCTTTATTCTGTTAACCTATTTTATCTACTTTTTGTTTTGTTTTTTGAGACAGAGTCTCACTCTGTTGCCCAGGCTGGAGTGCAGTGGTGCAATCTCAGTTCACTGTAAACTTCCACCTCCCAGGTTCACGCAGTTCTCCTGTCTCAGCTTCCCGAGTAGTTGGGATTATAGGTGCCTGCCACAACGCCTGGCTAATTTTTGTATTTTTAGTAGAGATGGGGTTTCACTATGCTGGCCAGGCTGGTCTCGAACTCCTGACCTCAGGCAATCTGCCCACCTCAGCCTCCCAAAGGGCTGGGAGGCTTAAGCCACCATGCCCAGCCTATTTATTCTTTTGCCAATACTATACTGTCTTGATTATTAAAGCTTTATAGTAAGTTGCATAGTTTCAAGTCCTGTGATTTTGTTTTTCTTTAGTATTATGCTAGCTCTTCAGGGTCTTTTGACTCTACATATAAACTTTATCAATCATACCATCTGCAAAGACGGTTTTTTTTCTTCCTTCCCAAGCTCTGTTTAGTTTTGCACTCATTATTGTACTGGAATTTGGTAATGAAACTTATAAAAGTTAAGGAATATACAGTGAAGACAATTCCTTCTGGTTGAACTTAAAGGTCATCCTTTCCCTGCCAACTAAACCTGCTCTTGTTAAATTTTAAGCTGAACATGTACATGATTAACAATGAATTTACTGAAGAGGCCCTGTAAAGAGGAAATTTAAAAATTGAAAGAGGCAGAATTTATCAGTTTGGTTGTATTTTTGTGTTTTCTTTAGGTTTACATTTATTTCTTTTTCTTGTTCGCATGTATTAACATTATTTTCAGTTTTTAACAAAAGGAAGGCAAAAAGTAAGCACAATAATAAAAGATAAAATAAGATCCAGACTTTGTATGAATATTGAGTAATATTAAAATATATTTTATAAAAAGATTTTACAGCCTAATTGAGAAAACACACATTGAACATTTTTGGCTTTAATTTTTTATTTTACTTTTTCCTCACAGCAGCCTGAGGGAACTGGCATGATAGATGAAGAGTTCACTGTTGCAAGGCTCTACATTAGCAAAATGAAGTCAGAAGTAAAAACCATGGTGAAACGCTGCAAGCAGTTAGAAAGCACACAAACTGAGAGCAACAAAAAAATGGAAGAAAATGAAAAGGAGTTAGCTGCATGTCAGCTTCGTATCTCTCAAGTATGTTATAGAAAAAAGCTTCTTCTTTTTTTGAACCAGCCACATAGAAATTTTATTTATTATACAAGTTTCCAGAAAAATGTGTGTCTATAGGTGAAATTTAGTTTTTGGTTTTTTATTTTCTAGTCTACCTGCAGTAAATTTGAATGAATTAACTGCGTTATATTTGCCTAATATATATATATGGGTTATGTATAGAAATTTACCAGAAAGATGTGACTAGTGGTAACTTGTTAAAGATCCAGAATTCCAGGGTGGGCAAAACTTCAGGGAACAGTTTCCTGGCTTGTCAACTGAATGAATGGGGCAATTAACCACGATTGGAATTTCACAAGGAGGGAAGAGGGTAGCATTAAATGGCGATATCTGTAAAACTAGTATTTCATATTTGAGTCTTCAGTGCCTTAGTTTGCAAGTTACCATCACCACTTAATTAATTGATTACATTTTTTAACATTTTAAATTTGGCTCCTGAGCATTTTAGGTTTAAATGATCCCAAATGTATTATATATAGAGATAATAAAATGTTTACTTTCGAATATTCTTAACAATGTATATGCAGGAGATATGTTTTCTACTTCATATCCATATATTTTTTCCAAAAGCATGAAGCCAAAATCAAGTCATTGACTGAATACCTTCAAAATGTGGAACAAAAGAAAAGACAGCTGGAGGAATCTGTTGATTCTCTCAGTGAAGAACTAGTCCAGCTTCGAGCACAAGGTATAGCTTCCAACTGTTTATGAGCTGCATCTGTGTTCTTATGTTAGTATAATTGTAGTAAACTTATATTTACACTGACAGAGAATAGTAGGACTATAGCTAACTTGGAATGGTAAATCATACATATTGATGTTGCTTTGAAACATTTTTTAAAGATTTTTGTTTGAATATGGAAATAGCCAATCTGGGGATTTCCCACAGTTATAAAGGGGGTGTGCGTGTGTGTGTCTGTGTCTGTATGTCTGTCTGTGTGTCTTAACATAGGGGACTGAGGAGTTATGTCTTTACCATTCCCTTAACTAATCTCTTCTGGATTATGCAGGGGAAAAAAAAACCATAAAATAATATATAATATCAACACAATGGATATAACTTGTGTACTAGTCTACATGTCATAGAACTTGGAGAGCAGTTGACATTTGGGTAATTTAAAGTTGAATATTGCTAAGGAACATGCTTATTGTAAAATCCATTTGCTCCTTGATTTATGTGAGGAATCTTAAAGGCTTATTTCACTATTTGATTTTCTCTCTACTCAGAGAAAGTCCATGAAATGGAAAAGGAGCACTTAAATAAGGTTCAGACTGCAAATGAAGTTAAGGTAAGTTTGATGTTACCTTTCTAATGGCTTTAATTCATCATTAATTTTGATTAGTCTGACTTTAACTTCCTTTTCCCCTCAAAATTTTAGCAAGCTGTTGAACAGCAGATCCAAAGCCACAGAGAAACTCATCAAAAACAAATCAGTAGTTTGAGAGATGAAGTAGAAGCAAAAGAAAAACTTATTACTGATCTTCAAGAGTAAGTATTATACATCTAGTGAGGAAAGAGTCAGTTACTGATAGACACAGTATATTCTTATTAGAATTTTCTTCGAAATTACGTTTTTGACTTGGAAAATAAAGAATTTTCTCATTTATGAGTAAAAACTTCTAAATTCCAGATGAAATTTTTGAAGATTTTTTTTTAGGTCTTTTGATTTAAATTATTCCGTAAAAAGGAAGAAAAGAATCCTCAACCTAAATCCATTATTGCAAATAGATACCACGGTCTCCTCCAAATCCTTTATTTTATTTTCTTTTTTAAAAAAATTCCTGGCTGGGTGCAGTAGGTCATGGCCTGTGACCCTAGTGCTTTGGGAGGCCAGGCTGGAGGATCACTAGAGGCCAGGAGTTCAAGACCAGCCTGGGCAACATAGTGAGACTCCCTCTCCACAAAAACCAATTTTTTAAAATTAGCTGAGCATGGTGGCACATGCCTGTAGTCCCAGTGACCCAGGAGACTGTGGCACGAGGATTGCTTGAGTGCTGGAGTTTGAGGCTGCAGTGAGCTATGATTGTACTCCAGCCTGGGTGACAGAGCATGACCCTGACTCAAAAAAAGAAAATGCTTAACTGGGAAAAATTTTCTGGAAATTATATGGATTTTTAAAGTTTTTTGTTTTTGTTTTTAAGTTGTCATCTTAGTTTATCTAGAAGACATTTTCCCTACTTCCATAACCATGTGCATACATAGAGTTTAGAGAAGTCAAAGTCTGTAACAATTTGAGTTAGGAACCAGAAGAGATTAACACAACAAAATGATGATGATTGTTGGGGCATAGGTCTTGTTATTAATACCTAGTGGAAGTAGGCATAGGGACTCAGCAAGATGAAAGACATAGCAGAACAAAATTATGATTTCAAACCAAAATATGAAAAATTTTGTATGTCCAGAAGTAGCCAGGTCCCTTCCGTCTTTTCCCCCATGGGGGATAGGATAGCATAAAAGTCCTTGATGAGATTATAGAATTTTAAAGTTCGGAAATTTTAATGATGACATTGAGAAAACTATGATATTGAAACTGTGTTTTTTTTTTTTTCTTTTGTCAGCCAAAACCAGAAAATGATGTTAGAGCAGGAACGTCTAAGAGTAGAACATGAGAAGTTGAAAGCTACAGATCAGGAAAAGAGCAGAAAACTACATGAGCTTACGTAAGTAATTGTTTTTAATTAAAGTTTAAAAATAAAGCTAAATTAAAGGATTATAGGCATTACCTTTGGATATAGCCAGTGGATACATATTTTACTTTGAATGGGCTAAAGGATGTTTTTCTTAACTCCATTGAGTTGGTATGATTTATATGTAAAAACTTGGAATATACACTTGTATTTTAGTGAAAGCAAGGTCTTATATTTCAGTGGTGGATAAGATTTAGATTTCTGTTTATTAGTCTGCTTGCTGTTTTCTTACCTCCCTATTACTTCAGGACACAGCATAAAAATTAACCTAAAACACAATATTAAGTAACTTAAAAGATTTTAAGATCACAAAAACTGAGTTTTTGTTGTTTTTCTCTTGCATAAAATAGCATTGTGGTTTTAGCCTTGCCATTTTGAACAGAGGTTTTCATGGTTTACTTTTTCTCATTTTCTCAAAACTCAGTTTTCTAGAGTCTTCAAGTAGAAAATTCATGATTATAGTATTTCACATACCTTGAGTGTGTGAGATAATTTGCAAATGAACTGCTATTACGAGGATAGTTAGAACATCAGGACAAGTTCATAGTGGATTTTATAAAGATTCTGCTAATTTGCAGCTGTAATTATGTTTAGAATAATTTTAATATAAAATATTTTAGTCTTTGATCGTTTACAATCTCTATAATTAGTTCATCATTATCACCTTGGATAAATAGGAATATAATAATGTGGCATATTTTAAAATACAAATTAGAACCATTCCTTATTCTTCTAATTTTGCCACATTTTATTTCATCTCTTCCATTGATGTATATGGAATTTATAACAATAAATTGTTGTTTTAGAAGGCATATGAAATTTCTTGAAATTGGCGAGGTGCAGTGGCTCACACCCATAATCTCAGCACTTTGGTAGGTCAAGGTGGGAGAATCACTTGAGCCTAGAGTTTGAGAATCAGCCTAGGCAGCATAGTGAGACCCCATCTTTACAAAAAACTCTTTAGACAGGCCTGGTGTACATGCCTGTAGTCCCAGCTACCTGGGAAACAAGCAGGGAGGATCATTTGAGCCCAGGTGGTCAAAGGCTGCAGTGAGCAGTGTTCGGGACAGAAATCCTGTTTCCAAAAAAAAATGGAAATACAACATGGATAAATTGTTTAAAATAAGCATCTTGTATTTATTTAAATTTAATAATTGATCATTTCAGATACAAAATATTTTATTCAACTCATGCTAAGTATAACTAGAATTTTATGGAATAAAATTTGAAAATTTATGTTCTTCTGTTAGGGTTATACAAGATAGACGAGAACAAGCAAAACAAGACTTGAAGGGTTTGGAAGAGACAGTGGTAAGAAAAGGATTGGGGAATATTTTATGGGTTTTTTTCTACCATGATTATTCTAAATTTAAAGTCTGAACTCCAAAAATATTGCTGTTCTTAATCCAAGGCAAAAGAACTTCAGACTTTACATAATCTGCGCAAGCTCTTTGTTCAGGACCTGGCTACCAGAGTTAAAAAGGTAATATAACCATGCCGAGGTGGGTGTTTGTGTAATGGTGCTTACTTCTAAGTAATTCTGTTACTCAAAGTGATATAGCTTTACAGTTATGTCAGTTTTTGTATAGTTAAGCTTAGATTTTTTAATTAATTTTTTCATAATACTTACTGACCTTCTTTTCTCAGAGTGCCGAGATTGATTCTGATGACACCGGAGGCAGTGCTGCTCAGAAGCAAAAAATCTCCTTTCTTGAAAATAATCTTGAACAGCTCACTAAAGTGCACAAACAGGTACTAAAGAGTATATTTTCTGGTAGCTGAAAGGGTAGTAACAAATCAAAAATTGAGGATCGGCAAGTAAGTATTTCAGTCTTTCAGCGTCGTCGGAATTTCTATACCCTGAGCCATTTTATCAGAAATTATATAAAGAAACCACAAGTAACTTTTAGAGGAGTTAATAATTTTAACAACCTTATTATCAAAAGAGATAGTGAAAATATGTATTCTTATTTTCTCTTTAGGATTTTAAGTCTGCATTTTCATAATTTATTGTAATTTTGAAATCTCTACTACACAAGACTTTGCAGTTAAAATACAGTCTTCTGGGGAGAGTGGTCTTTTTATACCTAATACACCATCCAGTGTGTCCAATATAATTAAGGAGTTTGTCATTTTTTTAAAAAATTAATGCTTACTTTGGAGGTTTTTTTGGTTGTTCTTTGCTTATTTTTTTTAGGACTTGATAAATGATTTATGTTACTAATTTTAAAAAGTTTCTCTACTCTTAATTGTTGTGTATCTTTGTTACTGTAAACCTTAAGTTTGCACCAGAGTATGGTTAAAGATATTTTAGCTTTTCTTGTCTTCAGCACTTACTAAAGGGCTTGCTAAGTTTATGTTTGTTATGTGCTTAATATATCTAAAGGGATTTTCATTTCACCAGATTAGTTGTCTTACTGAAGAAACAGCACTGTCCTGTAATTTATTGTCTTTGCCTAGTAGAGGGAAATAACAATTTTTCCTCCAAAAAATAATTTTTTCCTCCCCCTAAAAAATTAGAGGAAACTATACCTTTGTGAATAAATAGATACGTGTATGATGTGTACAGATGGATGTATTCTCTGCATGTTTCTGCCTAAATTAGATAAATGGGAAACAATATAAAATGTAGTTTTACTTCTTTTCTAAAGAGCAATTATGAAATGCTTGTACTTTTAGAAATCATTTTGTTAAATCTAGAATCCTTGTTTTCTTTTTGAACCCCTTAGTTGGTACGTGATAATGCAGATCTCCGCTGCGAACTTCCTAAGTTGGAAAAGCGACTCCGAGCTACAGCTGAGAGAGTGAAAGCTTTGGAATCAGCATTGAAAGAAGCCAAAGAAAATGCATCTCGTGACCGCAAACGCTATCAGCAAGAAGTAGATCGCATAAAGGAAGCAGTCAGGTCAAAGAATATGGCCAGAAGAGGGCATTCTGCACAGATAGGTTAGTAGAACACAATAAAACCTTTAAACCTTGCTCAGTTTGAATGCTCTTAGCTGAAAACATAATCTGAATTTTATGACGTGTTTTCATGGTGCATCTGTCTTTATTTTCTAACTTAGCAAAGAGTGGCACTGGTGGGAAAGAGGAATAACCGCATTAGCAGGACATGAAGATAAATGAGAACTAGAGAAGCAAGCAAGAATTGTCATGGAATGGAGAAACTATATAGAGCAATATTACTAAAGCCAAGAGAATTGCAAGAAAATAAGCCATCAGCAGTGATTTCATGTTTAAGAATGATCATTGGTGGCTGAGCGCAATGGCTCACGCCTGTAATCCCAGCACCTTGGGAGGCCGAGGTGGTTGGATCACCTGAGGTCAGGAGTTTGAGACCAACCTGACTAACATGGTGAAACCGCCTCTCTACTAAATACAGAAAATTAGCTGGGCATGGTGGTTAACCCCTGTAATCCCAGCTACTTGGGAGGCTGGGGCAGGAAAATCCTTTGAAGCTGGGAGGTAGAGGTTGCAGTGAGTCAAGATTGCACCATTGCACTCCAGCCTGGGTGACAAGAGAGAGACTCCATCTCAAATAATAATAATAATAATCATTGGTGCAGGAAGTTTTTTGTTTTTATTTTGTTTCTTTGTATTTATTTAAATGACACAGGGTCTTACATTGTCACCTGTGCTGGACTGCAGTGGTGCAATTATGGCTCTCTGCAGCCCTGACCTCCCAGGCTCCTGCAGTACTCCTACCTCAGCCTCCCAAGTAGCCAGAACTACAGGCGCATACCACCACATCCGGCTGATTTTTGTATTTTCTGTAGAGACTGGGTTTTGCCTTATTGCTCTGTCTGGTCTTGAAATCCTGGACTCAAGTCATCCACCCACCTCAGCCTCTTGAAGTGCCAGCATTACACAGGCATGAGCCACTGCACCTGGCCAGGAAGAAGATTTTTCAAGGCTCAGAATTGTACAGGTCCTAGAGAAAAGAATGGAACAGAAAAGAAAAAGTGATAGAGAAACAAAAAGGCAAAGAAAAACAAAACATTTGGAAATTTGTTGTGAATAAGAGAAGATACCTTAACAGTCATTGCTGTCACATCTTAAGCTTTATTCTAAAGCCAGTCTTTATTTTTCGTATTAGCTAAACCTATTCGTCCTGGGCAACATCCAGCAGCTTCTCCAACTCATCCAAGTGCAATTCGTGGAGGAGGTGCATTTGTTCAGAACAGCCAGCCAGTGGCAGTTCGAGGTGGAGGAGGCAAACAAGTGTAAACATTTATACATATCCACAGGTTTGTAATTTATACCTGGCTTTTTATAGCTATATATGGAAAATCGGTGGTTAAATAGGTTTTTGGATTTTTATCTCACATTAGTGCTATAATTTTTTTTAACTTAAGCAATTATAAAAGTTATTTAGCTTGATCTTTTTTTATAGTTTAGATCATACTGTATTCAAATTTGTGATCTTAATTGTTTTGAAATCTAGCATTGGACCATTTGTAATAGCTCTTAGTGTTCTGTCTAATGGATGTATCATGGTTTATAAACATCCCATTTTTGCTAGACATGTAATTATATTAATTTGTTCCATAATTGAAATTTACAGAAACCAAAATTTTCATATATGAAATTTGAAACATCTGTTTTTTTGAGATGGAGTCTCACTCTTGTCGTCCAGCCTGGAGTGCAATGGCATGATCTCGGCTCACTGCAACCTCTGCCTCCTGGGTTCAAGCAATTCTCCTGCCTCAGCCTCCTGAGTAGCTGGGATTACAAGTGCCCATCACCACACCCAGCTAGATTTTTGTATTTTTAGTAGAGACGGGGTTTTACCATCTTGGCCAGGCTGGTGTCGAGCACCTGACTTCATGTGGTCTGCCCGCCTCAGCCTCCCAAAGTGCTGGGATTACAGGCGTGAGCCATTGGGCCTGGTCTAAAACATCTTTTTGTACTCCCTAACCTGTTAGAGATTATTTCCAGAAGGTTCCCAGAGATGGAATTACAAGGAAATGTGAACATTTGTAAGGCTCCTGGTTCATATTTACATGTTGGTTTCTAGAAAGACTGCACTGAATCGCATATGAGCCCAGGTTACTAACAGATTTCTGAGCTTTATTTATAATTATGTACTGCATAAAACAATCACTAATTAGAAAAAATCCAGAGATACTACTATATATATATTTCTTTCTAGAGCTTTCTGTACTAGCTTTTAAATTTAAAAGTTTGTTGATAACTCTACATATTCGCTACATATGCTGCTTCGTAGCCTGTTTTTTTTTTTTTTTTTTTTTTTTTTTAAATAAAGACGGGGTTTCACCATGTTGGTCAGGCTGGTCCTGAACTCCTGACCTCAGGTGATCCACCTACCTTGGCCTCCAAAGTGCTTGGATTACAGGCGTGAGGCACCACGCCCGGCCCGTAGCCTGCTTTTGAAACTTAGCAATATATTCTGAACACTTTCTTGTACAACATGATTGATAGGTTAGTAGTTGCCTAATAATTCATCATATAGCAGGAACTATGATTGTGACTCTTCAGGAAGTCCGTGATGTGTATATGCTTTGGAAATAAAAAATACTAGATAATTATGAAATGATTAACTGTTTCTAACAAATACTAGAGCTAGTTTATTTTAATGTTGCTTGTTTTTACATTGATACTTTGCATACTATACTGGCTCTAAATTTGAGTAGAGAACTAAATATTTTGAAGGATTCACATTTCTAACAATTTTGAACATTTTGTTCACACAATGTAGGACTTAACACAGTGGCAGAGTGAAAAGAACATGGATTATGGAGTTCCATCCAAGTTGGAATCCTGACTTGACTTTTATCAACTTCAGCAGATAAACCTTTTAGTAGTTTTTTTCTAATTCTGACTTATTTTACAATGCTTCAGTGTAAAAATAAATTATGGATGTATTGCTTAACTGTTTACTGAGTCTCTAAAACAACATTTTTCTACATAGCCACAGTATTATCACACCCAATAAAATTGTATTTTCATATTATTTAATACCAGTTCATATTCAGATTTTTCCAGTTTTTTTTACTAAGCTGTACAGCTGGTTTGATTAAACCAGGGTACAATTCAGGGCTCCTGTTTGCATTTGTTTTTATCCCTTAAATCTCTTGTAATCTTGAATGACCAACTTTTTAGTGATACTAACTTACTGAATAGTGGGGCAGTTATCCTGAGGGTATAACACCTTCTAGATGTGTCTCATTGTGTTTATATGTAGTCACCTTGTTTTCTCACCCCTCTATTTCTATGCAAAAGCATTGATTAGACTCAGCATAAACATTTTTGACAAGGCTATATCATAGATAATACATACTTAGTAGACCTACAATAGCTGGTTTTCCTGATAATTAGAGATAGCCTGTTTTTCCCCTTTGGACTAAGTCTCTGTGTTTTTCCCCTTTGGACTAATAACTCTGTTGTATTAGTAAAATGGAAATCATTTCATAAGAATTCCATGAGTTGGCTGGGTGTGGTGGCTCATGCCTGTAATTCCAGCACTTTGGAAGCCTGAGGCTGGTGGATTACCTGAGGTCAGGAGTTCAAGACCAGCCTGACAAACATGGAGAAACCCTGTCTCTACTAAAAATACAAAAAAAAAGCTGGGCGTGGTGGTCCATACTTGTAATCGCAGCTACTGGGGAGGCTAAAGCAGGAGAATCACTTGAACCTGGGAGCCAGAGGTTGCAGGTGAGCCAAGATCACACCATTGCACTTTAGCCTGGGCAACAAGAGCAAAACTTCATCTCAAAAAAAAAAAAAAAAGAATTATGTGAGTTAAGATGTTTCCCAGCACACAGTATTCAATAGATGCAAGCCCTTTTTGTCCTGCCTTTCTGGAAGTGGGAGCTGGGCAGGGGGATTTTCAAAGCATAGATAGAAAGTTTATCCTTTTTGGATATTGTCCTCACATTAAAATTCATGTGTCAGCTTTAAACTTATATCTCAGTGTACAGAGGACAGACCATGCTTTTGTTAAATATAGCTGATCCCAGTATAGTGACACCAAGCTAGCACATAAGGGAGACAGCTAACCCAGCCAAACTAAATTTTCAAGATTTGAAAGTTATGATGTAAAAATATAATTATTTACAGGTTTGTTTAAATGCTGGTCCAAAGATAGTGGTTCTTTTCACACTCCTCTTGTATTAATCTGTCTTAAAACATGATTGGAGAGTATATGATCTACTTAAGTGATAAATTGTTTAAATGTTAAATAATTTGCAGAGAAATTTTTTTAATGTTAAGAAAATCATTTCAAGTCACTGCATTTACTTTTGGAAAGGATGATAGTGTGTAAATAATACTGATACTTTTAGTTCCCAGTTTTACATGGTTAGTCTGCCTTGCATTGTACTTTAAACAGGTTTTTTTCTAAATTCATAAGGTAAGTAGGCAGTTTAATACAAAGATGTTTAATACTACTGGAACTGTTGATTTCACTGTTACTTTTCCTACTGTATACACTTCTTGTTTACCCTTATTCCTCTACATCTCTCTCCCTTTTTTTAAAGCTTCCACATATATAACTTAGTTGCTGGTTAGTGGTCCTTGGTTTAAGAATGTCACTGACCACTATCTGCTGGTTAAAAGATAACCATCTTTTTCCTTTTTAAACAAATATAATTCATAAATCAGCTTACCCATAGCTTTACTGGGGAGAATAAAAATAAAAGGAGGGCTGAACTCCTTTTAAACATTGTACTTCTTCTAAACACTTGTACTTAGGTGGTAAATAAAAGGAAATCAAATCATTTAATATTGCCCTCTTTCCAATTTTGGGGAAAGTAGCCACAGCTGTTGGCTAAAATGCTTATAAATTATTGGCATGTTTTATTCTTTATGTTTATCTCAAACATGAATTTGGCAAAACTAAACATATTTACTCTTTATGCTTCCTCCCCTTTTCAGGTGTTAAACAGTAATTGAAGTATGAAGAGGACATGGCATCAAGCAGTCATTCAATGACTATAACCTCTACTCCCTTGGGATTGTAGAATTATAACTTTTTAAAAAATGCATAAATTATATCTGGCCTGTACAGCTGTTTCCTATCTACTCTTCTTGTAAACTCTGCTGCTTCCCAACACATCTAGAGTGCAATTTTGGCATCTTAGGAGGGAAAAAGGACAGTTTACAACTGTGGCCCTATTTATTACACAGTTTGTCTATTGTGTCTTAAATTTAGTCTTTACTGTGCCAAGCTAACTGTACCCTGTAGGACTGTACTTTTTGTATTTGTTTTTTATATATGTTTATTTTTTAACCTCAGTTTAAATTACCTAGCTGCTGCTGCTTGTTTTTCTTTTCCAATTAAAATGTCTTCCTTTTTTTTTTTTAAGAGAAAATGGAACATTCAAGTTAAATGTCTTAAATTTTACCACTTACAACACTACATGCCCATAAAATATATCCGGTCAGTACTGTATTTTAAAATCCCTTGAAATGATATTATCAGGGTTAAAATTACTTGTATTGTTTCTGAAGTTTGCTCCTGAAAACTACTGTTTGAGCACTGAAACCTTATATATGCCTAACTAGGCATTTAAGACTGAGCAAGGCTACTTATTATCTCATGAAATGCCTGTTGCTGAGTTATTTTGAATAGAAATATTTTAAAGTATCAAAAGCAGATCTTAGTTTAAGAGAGTTTGGGAAAGGAATTCTATTTCTCTTTTTCCTGATTCTGTACTCAGCAAAGCTTGATGGAATGAAAATGCCCTGCTTCATTCTGGTGAGCCTGCTAGCCAATATAAGAACTGGACAGATACTAATTTGTCATCTTTAATATTAGTAAAATAAGATAGGAGTAAACATAATTTTATATTGTTAGTACTTTATTGGCTGATCTAAATTTATAGCCTGTGGAAATTGAGGAAAATGAAGAAACAGTACAGATACATGATGAATTAAATATATATAGGGGTCAATTTTGATCTGAAATCCCTGAGGTGTTTTTAACCTGCTACACTAATTTGTACACTAATTTATTTCTTGTTTAGTCTAGAAATAGTAAATTGTTTGCAAGTCACTAATAATCATCAAATAAATTATTTCGTTGGCCATAGCCCAAAATTTTGTAATCAGTACTAAGTGTATACGTATTTTTGCCACTTTTTCCTGAGATGATTAACATAAATCAACAGCTTATTTTAGGAAACTATAAAAATAATAGGGAAAGAGATTTCAATATTTGCTTCCTCAGTGGTAGGGGGGCATTGACTACAACTGTGTTAGCAGAAATTCACAGAGAATGGGGATTTAAGGTTATTCAGTCATTAGAGAAACTTGGAAAGTTCTGTGTTAGGACCTGGCTGGCAGAATTAACTTTTTGAAAAAGTTTTATACACAAATATTTGTATTGAATTTGGAGCCATAGTCAGAAGACTCAGATCATAATTGGCTTATTTTTCTATTTCCTTAACTGTTGTAATTTCCACTTTTATAATAATTTTGATTTAAAATATAAATTTATTTATTTATTTTTTTAATAGTTGAAAATCTTTGCTGTTGTAGTCTGCAACCTCTAAAATGATTGTGTTGCTTTTAGGATTGATTAGAAGAAACAGTCTAAAAATTGAGATGAAACATTGGTGCAGCCAGATATAAGTAATACAGTTAACAAAAAAAGTGCTGCCACCTCTTTATGATCATTTTCTAAATGGAGAAACATTTGGCTGCATTCACATAGACCTTTATGTTTTGTTTTCAGTTAAAAACCTGCCTCCCTTGGCAATATTCATAAATGAAGCAGAATTTTTTTTCTCTTTTTTTCTGAATGTTAGTTTTATTCTTGTAAGATGCATCATGGGTATTGATGCTGTGTAATGAACAACGAATTATAATTAGCATGTGGTTCAGAATATACAATGTTAGGTTTTTAAAAAATACCTTGATGGTCTTTTCTATTTATAATTTCAGACTTTCATAAAGTGTACCAAGAATTTCATATATTTGTTTTCAGTGAACTCCTTTTTGCTATAGTAGGTCATTAAACACAGCACTTACTCTTAAAAACTAAAATTTCTGATCATCTAGGACACTGACACATTTCAATTTGCAGTGTCTTTGATTGGATATATTAATGTTCCTCTGAATGGCATTGATACATGGTTCAGAAGAGAAACTCAGTGAAACAAGAGAATAATATTTATTCATGGTGGTTAATTAAATTATTTGCCTAACTTAAGAAAACTAACTACTGTGCATAACTCTCAGTTTGTGCTTAACTCCATTTTACATGAGGTGACAGAGTCTGAGTCTACCTGTGGAATATGTTGGTTTATTTTCAGTGCTTGAAGATATGTTCAGAAATACTTGGTTTGGGAAGACACCATTTAATTTTGAGTTAACTTGCATGCTGTAAATGTGTTTTATGTTTAAATAAAGAGGAAAATTTTTTGAAATGTAATGACTTTCTTAAAACTTAAGTGTTAGGTTGATTTTACATGACTGAGTTCAGGCCTTCTGTCCTACCAGAATCGTGACTGATATGTCATTATATTCATGTATATTTTGTTTCCTAAATATGTTGCAGCCTTTGGACGGCAGGTATTAAATGTGTAGTCTAAAGAGCTAGAAATGAATGACTAGTCTCACATGTAATATAAAACTTTTTTTTTTTTTTTTTTTGAGATGGAGTCTTGCTCTGTTGCCCAGGCTGGAGTGCAGTGGCGAGATCTCGGCTCACTGCAGCCTCCACCTCCTGGATTCAAGTGATTCTCCTGCCTCAGCCTCCTCAGTAGCTGCGATTATAGGCGTGTGCCACCACACCTGGCTAATTTTTGTATTTGTAGTAGAGATGGCCAGGCTGGTCTTGAACTCCTGACCTCAAGTGGTCTTGAACTCCTGCCTCGGCCTCCCAAAGTGCTAGGATTACAGGTGTGAGCCACTGCACCTGACCAGTCTCACCTACAGTTTATTTTATATCATCCCCATTGTTCATCTAAGTCTGGTTGTTTTATTAACCAGGATAAGAACACCTGTTAAAGTTTGTTTTTTAGATAATTTCTCAATGATCATTCAGGTCTAGCTGGAAAATAACTTTTAAAAGACTGTTCCTAAATTCAAGTGGGGATTTGTTATTTTCTTGTTTGGGAGGGCATTGGGCTTTATATGTTTTTACACTATTGTGGAAAATTTTAATCAGACATGAAATCAGAATAATAAAACCCCAAGTACCAGTTACTGAGTCTTAACAATTACCAGCTTCTAAACTAATGTTGTTTAATCTGTAATCTATTCATCTTCCCCCTTCAACCTCCCCATATTGCTTTGAAGGAACCCTAGAAAATATGCATCTTTCGTAAGTATTTTGATATGTATTTTTAAAAGATAAGGACTTCTTAAAATACACCCAATGAATCAAAAATTTATAATTTCCTGATATCAAATATTTCGTTTTTGTAAACAGTTTGAGTCAAGATCCAATGAAAGTTCATGTATTAATGAAGACTCCCACTCTATCTTATTTTTTTCATTGCAGTGTATGAAGAAAATAGCTTTTTTGCCCTGTAGCTTCCCAGATTTTGCAGTTGCATCGTTTTTATATCATTTATCTAATTTCTGTGGCCTTTATATTTCCTATAAGTTTGTTTTGGATCCACAGACATAATTGGATTCAGATCATTGTCTTGTTGGATGGGGACAGTATTTATAGGTGGTGGTATTCTTCCATCACATGGCAAATAATGGGTAGTTGTCTCTTGAGCTATTAGTCACTACTGATCAGTGCCTAGATCCATCAGTTTAATAGTGGTTACAGAATGACAGTATTTTTTCATTTGTTTGCTGCAGTACAGAAACTTGGTCGCTTTTATTTGGTTATCTAGGGTGTGTGTGTGTGTAGGAAAGATAAGGTAAATTATGTTTGATTATTTGTAAGTTTCAAAATAAGTTGCTTCACTACCATCTTCTAGTAGTGACTAGTTTTGCATTTTTATTATTTTATTATTTTTTAGGCTCTATGAGCCTTCATATTATTTTTCCTTTCCTGGAGAAATCTAAATGAAAACAGTTTTTTTCCAAATTTTAAAAATTAAAAAAAAAAAAAAGGCTGGGCACGGTGGCTCACCCCTGTAATCCCAGCACTTTGGGAGGCCGAGACGGACGGATCACGAGGTCAGGAGATTGAGACCATCCTGGCCAACGTTGTGAAACCCCGTCTCTACAAAAAAAAAAAAAAAATCACAGCACATCTAAGGAGTGGGATGGAAAAGGCAATATAGGAGTGACAGAAACTAATGAGAAAATGTGTATACGCTCATGCAGGCAAATTAGGATAGAGCATGGGTAATTAATACAGTATCATAACTGGTGGCTGGAGACTTTGATTTTTTTTTTATTTTTATTTATTTTTTATTTTTTATTTTTGACAGGGTCTCTCTGTCACCAAGGCTGGAGTGTAGTGGTGCAGTGGTGTGTTCTCAGTGCGCTGCAACCTCTGCCTTCCTGGCCCAAGCGATCCTCCTATCTCACCTTCCCAAGTAGCTGGGATCACAGGCATGTGCCACCATGCCTGGCAATTTTTTTTTTTTTTTTTGTATTTTTGGTAGAGATGGGGTCACTATGTTGCCCAGGCTGGTCTTGAACTCCTGAGCTCAGGTGATCCACCTACCTCACCCTCCCAAAGTGCTAGGATTACAGGCGTCAGCCTCTGCACTGACTTCCAGTGTGTGTGTGTGTGTTAAGATGGAGTTTCTCTCCTGTTGCCAAGGCTGGAGTGCAGTGGTGCCATCTCGGCTCACCACAACCTCTGCCTCCCAGGTTCAAGTGATTCTCTTGCCTCAGCCTCCCAAGTAGCTGGGATTACAGGCATATGCCACCACACCTGGATAATTTTATATTTTTTAGTTGAGATGTGGGTTTCTCCATGTTGGTCAGGCTGGTCTCAAACTCCTGACCTCAGGTGATCCACCTAGCTTGGTCTCCTAATGTGTTGGGATTACAGGCGTGAGCCACTGTGCCTAGCACAATGCTTTTAAAATGTTTTTTGAGAGAGGGTCTGGCTTTGTTGCCTAGGACTCCCTGCTACCTCTGCGCCCTTCCCCCCACCCCAGCTCAAGTGACCCTCCTGTCTCAGGCTCCCTAGTTGCTGGGACTACAGGCATGTGCCACCATGCCTGGCTGATTTTTGTAGAGACAGGGTTTCACCATGTTGCCAGGCTGGTCTCAAACTCCTGAGCTCAAGCAATCCACCCCCTTTCAGCCTCTCAAAGTGCTGGCATTACAGGTGTGTACCCCCGTGCCTGGTCAGCATTTTTTAAAGATGGGGTCTTGCTCTGTCACCCAGGCTAAAGTGCAGTGGTGCAGTCAGTGTACTTGGGATCCCAGGCTGATGGATCACACAAATCTCTCAGTGGCTGCTTGAGGTCCTGGAGTCAGGAAAGGCAAACTCACACTCTTGTTAGCAGAAATTGCAGGGCCTCCTGGTACAGGAGACTTAATGTAACAGTAAGTTGCTAGTTGGTTTCTTCAAGGGACAATTGAACTCAGTATTGCTGTCAGGACATCAGGCAGCAGCAATTGGATCAGTCTTTGTAAGTGGGAGCCCTTGCTACTGCACAGGCATAGCTTCCATCTCTCCCACTGGCCACTCCGCTCCTGTGCTTACTATACCCATACTGCAGCAGTGGATGACAGACTGGCTGATGTCAACCACTGGCTAAATCCTACTTGGTTAAATTCCTCTTCCCTACTGGATACTGTGGTAGACAGTAACATGTCACACGAGATCCTCACATTCTTTGCCCGTACCCCTGTCTATGGGAAGGGCAGGCACAGCAGCTTGAGACTTCTGTTTGGCCTTGGTTATTACACAGGATAACCTGTATTTGACAGGCCAAGGATGTAATATAGGGATCATGCCAGTTACTGAGTGTGTCAATTCTAGTTACACATCAGAGACGGAAATGACCAGCTGAGGGATCCACAGAGCATGTGCCGCTTTAATGTGAGCACTTAATGTTACCTAAATATAACCTAACTGGCACTCCATACCTCCATGTGCACCCCTCATGATGATGCTTTAGGTTTCTAGGCACAATGTCAACTTAGACCCTGTATCCACCAGCCTTCAAACTATTTATGCATTCCCTTTTATCCAGTGTCCAGTAACCTGAATAAATGGCCATCATTTTTGGGGGCAGGACTGGGGAATTGTAGTTGGTACTTGTTGGGTTGTTGCAAGGTCCTTCCTCCTGGAGACTGAACCTCATGACTGCAGAGGTAATCAGGTTAAAATGCAGTCATCATCAGGGTGGGCCCTAATCCAAAATGATTTAAATAAAAGGAATGCATAGAGGGGAAATGGTAGGCAGAGATGGCACCCACAGGCTAAGGAAAGGGGCCTAGAACAGCTCCTTCCCTCACAGACCTCAGAAAGAATCCATCCTACCAGCACCTTAATTTTGGACTTGCAGCCTCCAGAACCATAAGACAATACATTGCTGTTTAAGCCACCCAGTCTATGGTATTTAACAGCAGCCCTACCAAACTAACACAATGGCCTGCTCTGATAATTCAGCAGGATCCTCTAAACATTTCTACTTAGCGTGGTCAGCATAAGCTTTGTACAGTTGAGCTTTGTCACTACAAGAGAAAGGGGCTACTTTTCTCAGGTCTGGCATGCTTCCCCTGGCTGCTTATTACCATCCTGTTGTCAGGCATGGCTCAGCCCCAGCTGTGACCCTGAGTATGCAGTCACTCAGCCAGCTTGCCGCTCTGGCCTTGGCCCTGTGAATACCTCCCTAGCTGGCAGGTGGCTCCCTTTGAGCCTGTCCTTCAGCCTCAGCTCACACAGCCTGGGAAGGTGCTCCCTGCTTGTGGCTGCAATTTTCTGTCCTCTTGTACCCTGGAGGGGGGTGCCAGCCTCAGCCCACGTGAGGTTCAATGGTGAAGGAAACAATGGTGTGTTTCCTTCTTGCCAGTCCTGGCCATGATTCCCTGCTTGCCAGTAGCAGCCTGAATGTACCTCAAAGGAATGTTTTCCGGAGACTGACTCGGCTGTCACCCAGGGCAATCCAGCAAATGTCCCTGCCATACAGTGGGCTGCAGCCACACCTCCACAGGATCTGAATCCCAAACTTGGGGAGAGACATCCCTATCCAAGTTTGTTTCGTCCTCGGGTACTTTCCCTTAACCCTAGGGTATCCTATAAAGTTTTCTGTATCCATGTGTAAGGTCATCCCCTTAGACCTTGACTCATACAAAGAGTGATATGTAAGTTTATATTCAGATTTTTTTTTTTTAAAGACAGAGTTTCGCTCTTGTCCCCCAGGCTGGAGTACAGTGGCACATTCTGAGCTCACTGCAACCTCCACTTCCCAGGTTCAAGCGATTTTCCTGCCTCAGCCTCCCAAGTTGCTGGGATTACAGGTGCCTGCCACCACTCCCAGCTAATTTTTCTATTTTTAGTAGAGACTGGGTTTTGCCATGTTGGCCAGGCTGGTCTCAAACTCCCGACCTCAGGTGATCTGCCTGCCTCGGCCTCCCAAAGTGCTGGTATTACAGGTGTGAGCCACCGTGCTCGGCCAGGTTTTGAAATTGTAGTTTTTCTCCAACTAAGAAAAAGAGGCCAGGTGCAGTGGCTCATGCCTATAATCCCAGTACTTTGGGAGGCCAAGGTGGGCAGATCACCTGAGGTCAGGAGTTCGAGACAAGCCTGACCAACATAGAGAAACACTGTCTCTACTAAAAATACAAAATTAGCCGGGCAAGGCAGCGCATACCTGTAATCCCAGCTACTTGGGAGGCTGACGCAGGAGAATTGCTTGAACCTGGGAGGCGGAGGTTGTGGTGAACCGAGATCGTGACACTGCACTCCAGCCTGGGCAACAAGTGTGAAACTCTGTCTCAAAAAAAAAAAAAAAAAAGAAAAGAAAAGAAAAAAAAAGGCATATTCAGAAAACAAGACCTGAAAATAGAAATTAAAAACTCAATAGAAGGGTTAGAAGATGAAGTTGAGGAAATCTACAAAGTAGTACAAAAAGAACAGCTGGAAAGTAAGAAAAGACCAGAATAAAAGGCCTCAGATCTGATAATGAGCATGCCATAAAGAGAACTGAAGAAACAGCAGAGGAGATCATTAGTGAAGTAATTAAAGAAAATTTAACTGAAAGCCATGGCTTTCAATGCCCAGCACAATATATAAAAACAGACCCACACTAGGGTATGTCATTGTGAATTTCAGTATAAAGAATATCCGAAATAGAAAAGAATTTAAGTTTCATACAAAGAACTGAGAATCTGAATGCTTCAAATAAATCAGATATTAGAATAAAGTAGATCAATATCTTTAAAATTCTGAGGGAATGTTATTTCCAACTTCAATTAGCATGAGAGTAGGTGGAATAAAAAGGTTTCTGGGCATACCAGTTCCCAAAAATGTTACTTATTTTCATTTTTTGAGATAAGGTGCAGTGGTATGATCTCAGCTCATTGCAACCTCCACCTCCTGGGTGCAAGTGAGTCTCGTGCATCAGCCTCCCAAGTAGCTGGGACTACAGGCATGCACCACTAATGCCCAGCTAATTTTTAAATTTTTGTTAGAGATGGGGGTTTTACCATGTTGGCCAAGCTGGTCTCGAACTCCTGGCCTCAAGTGATCCACCTGCCTCGGCCTCCCAAAGTGTTGGGATTACAGGCATGAGCCACCACATTGGCCAGCAAAAATGTCACTTCTTATGTGCCTTTTATCAGGAAGCTGTTCCTCAACCATGAGGGACTAAACTAAGGAAGACGCAGGGCAAACAAAAGAAGGGAACCCCCAAGGTGACAGCATACACAGCAACCAGTCCAGACAGGAGCCAGTCAGGGGTACTTGAACATTTTGAGAGGAGATTTATACAACTGGAGAGTTTAGGATTGAATAAATGATTGGTACAATGAACACTAAGAAAAAATTACTGATTCATAACAATCATATAAGCAAGAAAGGGAAAGTCATAGTCTAATTCATGGCTCAGCTATGATTGGCATGTCATTGTCATAATAATGTAAACATGGATTATTAACTAAATTAATGCTACACCCTTATTGGGAAGAGGAGGAGTTGAGGGGTGGGTGTGTTGATGGTAGTGAAAGAGATAGTCCTCATCTACCATAGTGATGAGATACTGATAATGCTTAAACATGAATAATTTGGAAGTACCTGAGATCTGGAGATGAGAACAAAGAAAGTGGTTGCTTCTGGAGAGTGGAAAGAATGTGAAGTGGGGAAGGGAGCTGCTGGTTTTTCAAGCATGTTTTCTAGAGCTTGTTGGATTTTTTTGGGCCTCAGACTATTTTGCCATCAAGCTTCCCTTTGAATATGGTAAGCAGCTATGGGAAGTACAGTCAGCCCTCCATTTCCATGAGTTCCACATCTGTGGATTCTACCAACCACAGATGAAAATATTCCTGGAGGGAAAAGCCAGGTGCAGTGGCTCACACCTGTAATCCCAGCACTTTGGGAGGCCAACATGGGAGAATCACTTGAGCCCAGGAGGTCAAGACGGCAGTGAGCTATGATCATGCCACTGCACTTTAGTCTGGTGACAGAACGAGACCTTGTCTAAAAAAAAAAAAAAATTTTTTTTTGAAGGAGAAAAAAAATATTCAGGGGAATAAAAACAATAAAAATAATATAATATTTATCTAGCATTACATTTCAGTTGTTGTTATAAATAATCTAGAGATGATCTAAAGTACACAGGAGGATGTGTGTAGGTTATTTGCAAATGTTATGCTATTTTATATCAGGGACTTGGTGCATGTGTGGATTTGGATATCTGCAGGGGTGTCCTGGAACCAATCCCCCTCAGATAGCAGGACAACTGTACTTTTTTTTTTTTTCTGAGACAGGATATCACTCTGTCACCCAGGCAGGAGTGCAATGGTGCCATTACATCTCACTGTGGCCCTGACCTCCGCAGGCTCAAGCGATCCTCCCGCCTCAGCCTCCCAAGTAGCTAGAACTACAGGTGCATGCCACCATGCCTGTTAAATTTTGTATTTTTTGTAGAGACAGGGTCTCGCTATGTTGCCCAGGTTGGTCTTGGACTGCTGGGCTCAAGCTATCCTCCTGCCTTGGCCTCCCGAAGTGCTGGGATTATAGGTATGAGTCACCATACATGGCCAACTGTACTACTTTGTTACCAAATGAATGTTTCCAAATTTTAAAGATTTGGAGAAGCTTTAAATATATATATAAATAATACATATAACATAAAATTTACCATCTTGACCACTTTTTTTTTTTTTTTTTTCTGGAGATGGAGTCTCACTCCATCATCCAGTGGCGCAATCTCGGCTCACTGCAACCTCTGCCTCCTGGGCTCAAGTGATTCTCCCGCCTCAGCCTACAGGCGTGCGCTACTATGCCCAGCTAACTTGTTATTTTAGTAGAGACAGTGTTTCACCATGTTGTCCAGGGTGGTTTTGAACTCCTGAGCTTAGGCAATCCGCCCACCTCGGCCTCTCAAAAGTGCTGGAATTATAGGCATGAGCCACTGCACCCAGCCTTGACCACTTTTAAGCGTACAGTTCAGTAGTGTTGGAAAAGAAACAATTTTTAAAAAGAAAATGTACACAGAAATCAGTTCAGGACTGGAAATGCTAATATCTTTTGCTTTCATGATCTGCACTGACATATTTGTTTAATGTTCTTTAATTCATATTAACTTGCCAGAATAATGTTAACATTAAAAACTTTCAAATGTTTCCACTGTAGGTAAAATTAGAATCCATTACAACTGTTAAAAATATTCAAGAAACTCATTTTTCCCCCACTCTACAGCTAAGAGCCATTTGAAATGAAAAATGAAAGAATGTTACTAAATCTAAGCAATCTTAAATAAATGCCCATTGTTTCTTGAGAGATAGACAAGACATCATCAGTATGAGTGACAGAAGAACACCCACAATAACATCTTGGACATATTATTTGCTCTCTGAATAAAAAGTTAGGCAGATAGCTTTTCTATACAATAACTGGAATTGTGCACGGTCCCCCTCCACATGGCTCTGAAAATGAACTTTTGTTTTATGCAGATGTAGGCGAATTAGAATGAACAAAGGCCCACATTTTAAGGCTGAGAACATTCAATTGAAAATTAAAAATGGATTTTTCCTGTATTAGACAGGAGAGCAAATGTAAATGTTTTGCAGTGGGCAGGCTAAGGCAGACCTGAGGTCCCAGAGTTGTCTCCTTTGAAAGTGGTTGGCTATTGGCAAGTGTTAATACTTCCTGAATGCTCCCGTCAAGGGTCCTCACATGGCCCATCAGAAGGGATAAACAGGAAGAAGTCAAAACCACTTTCTTGTCTCCTCTGGCCCAGTATCTGCACAAAGAACCAACTGCTTCTCACACTCATTGTAGTAGCTAGTTTATTTCAAGGTCTGGTTTATTTCCACTTGCTAGAGGACTGAACTTACAGGGATCTATCTATGGGGTTAGGCCAGGGGTGGTGGCTCACATCTGTAATCCCAGCACTTTGGAAGGCCAAAGTGGGTGAATCACAAGGTCAAGAGTTTGAGACCAGCCTGGCCAACATAATGATAACCCTGTCTCTACTAAAAATACAAAAAATTAGCTGGATATGGTGGTGGGCACCTGTAATCCCAGCTCCTTGGGAGGCCATGGCAGGAGAATCGCTTGAACCTGGAAGGTGGAGGTTGTAGCAAGCTGAGATTGCACCACTGCACTCCAGCCCAGGAGACAATATGAGACTCCATCTCAAAAGAAAAGGAAAAGGAAATCTATTACATATTAACATAAGTAACATTTTCATAAGAAATAGTAACATGCTGCAAAATTATAACATTTAAGGAGAAGAGTAGCATTGCTTTACCTTTTACAAATCACTTTAATATTGAGTTTAATGTGAGACAGCTGGATTCTGATATCTGCTTTGGCATTTAATCTGTTGCAATCTATTAGTAGAAGTATATATATTTTTAAAAACTCAGCCTCAATAAGATATGTTGGAAAACAAACTCACAGACTCCTGAAAAGGACCTTAGAGACCCCAGGAATGTTCGGCTACTGTTTTTTTTTTTTCTTGAGACAAGAGTCTCATTGTGTCATTCAGGTTGGAGTGCAGGGGTGCAGTCACAGCTCACTGCAGCCGCAACCTCCTGGGCTCAAGCGATCTTTCCGCCTCAGCCTCACAAGTTAGCTGGGACTACAGGCTTGTGCCACCACACCCAGCTAATTTCTGTATTTTTTGTAGAGATGGGGTCTCACTATGTTGCCCATGCTGGTCTCAAGCTCCTGGGCTCAACAGATTCTCCCTTTTCAGCCTCTCCAAGTGTTGGGATTACAGGCTTGAGCCACTGTGCTTGGCCCTCAGCCACATTTTAAGAACTACTGCTGTAGGCCAGTGAGACCTCCTCTGAAGAAGAGGTTGGAATCATCCTCCCCTGGAGTACAAGGCCATTTGAGGAAGGAGTGGATGTCTGAACTTCCCACTGCTAGGAAGGAAAGAGTAAGTGGATACTGTTAGGAAGAAGGGAAGATACTGACTGATAACCCTTTTCCAAACTTTTCTCTAGAACAGAGTAAGCTTTTTTGTTTTTAAATTTTCACTGAGCAAAATACACCTAACATATAAATTACCTTCCTAACCTTTTTTTTTTTTTTTTTGAGACAGAGTCTCACTCTGTCACCCAGGCTGGAGTGCAATGGCACAATCTCAGCTCACTGCAATTTCCGCCTCCAGGGTTCAAGTGATTCTCCTACCTCAGCCTTCCAAGCAGCTGGGACTACAGGTGCCCACCACCATGCCCAGCTAATTTTTGTATTTTTAGTATTTGCCATGTTGGCCAGGCTAGTCTGAAACTCCTGACCTCATGATCCGCCCACCTAGGCCTCCAAGAATGCTGGGATTACAGGTGTGAGCTATTGTGCCAAGTCTTCCTAACCATTTTTAATGCACAGTTCAGTGGCATTAAGTGCATCTTCACCGCTGTGCTACTGTGAATAATGCTGCTATGAACATGTGTGTGCAAATATCTATTGGAGTCCTTGCTTTCCATTCTTTCGGGTATATACACAGATGTGGAATTGCGGGATCATATGGTAGTTCTATTTTTGCTTTGTTGGGCAACTGCCATACTGTTTTCCACAGGGACTGCATCACTTCACATTCCAGCTGGAGGGGAGAAGGGTTCCAGTACTCCAGATCCTTGCTCACGCTTATTTTTGTTTTTTTGATAGCAGCTATCCTAATACAAGTGAGATGGTCAGAGTAATAAGCACAAATTGATGATGCCATTTTCCGGGTAAAATTCTACCATGGCTTTTAGCTCCCTTATAAAGTTAAAGTTCATGATGATGAGGACTGGCAAGGCCCTGTTGCTCTGACCCTGCCCTCCTCTCCACCCTCATCTCTTCTCTTCCTTGCTCACTGTTCTCCAGCACACAAACCTTTCTGTTTTCCGAACACGCCAAGGGGCTTCCATCTCAAGCCTTTGCACATCCTCTTCCGTCTGCCTGGAAACCTCCATTTACAGCTTCCCAAGACTGGCTCTTTCCCTTACTCAATTCTCAGCTTCAACGCAGGGACTTCCTGAATACTCCCCTGCCAGTCACTATCACATCGCCTTGCTTTCAACGTTTGACAAATATTTTTTTGAGCACATATTCTATGACAGGCCCTATACTAGGTGCTGGGGATACAGCAGTGAACAAAACAGGCTAAAATCTATACTTTTATGCAGCTTACATTCTAGTGATGGTCTGAAGTGCATAATCACGACTGCAATGATCTTGTTCACTTTCCTAATATCTGTTGTACTGGCTGGTCATTTCAGTGGTGTTTATAAAGCAAAAGAGTTGGAAATAGCCCAAAGGCAGAATAGTAGAGGTTAGTTTTTAAAATTTATAGTTCATCCTTATACAAAACTATAGTAATAATATAAAATGAAATATAAAATTATAGTTCATCCTTAATACAAAGCCATAGTTATAATATAAAGCCTTATAATGTAAAGCCATACTTCTATTTCATGTACTGCCATAGAAAAGTGACCAAGATATACTTGTATCGGACACAAGGTTCTATTCCTTCTCAGTCCACTTAACACCACCACCTCCTAGACCCTCAGCCTCTTGTTCCTGCTTAACACATAGTTCTACCATTTGAGCCCATTTGCTCCGGGAGAGCAAGACTGTCACCTCTTGCTACCACTACAATGCCAGGCCAACCAGATACCCAGAGTTGCTACCTACTCCTCCTACTTCTGGACTTGGATAAGACCACACAGCTGGGCATGAGGTCTCACACCCCAACATCCACCCAAGAGTACAGGTGAGGCAACATAGGAGCTTGAATGATTAACACTCCATGGGAAATTTTTGCTATTCAAATTATTGAGATCTTAAAAAAGATTCCTTTTCTTTTATTTTTCATTTTCTTTTTTTTGAGACGGAGTCTCACTGTCACCCAGGCTGGAGTGCAATGGCGCGATCTCAGCTCACTGCAACCTCCACCTCCCAGGTTCAAGCGATTCTCCTGCCTCAGCCTCCCGAGTAGCTGGGATTACAGGCGGCCGCCACCATGCCCGGCTAATAGTTTTGTATTTTTAGTAGAGATGGGGTTTTACTATGTTGGCCAGGCTGGTCTCAAACTCCTGACCTTGTGATTCGCCTGCCTCAGCCTCCCAAAGTGCTGGGATTACAGGCCTGAGCCACCATGCCTGGGTTTTTTTTTTTTTTTTTAAAGTTATGGGGGTCTCACTATGTTGTTCAGCTGGATTAGAACTCCTGGGCAGAGAAGGGAAGATGGAGCCGCCATCTTGAACATGTCTAGTTCCCTAGTTCCTGCCGGTATTCACCTGTGCAAGTTCCCAGCTTGCTTGTCTCTGTCTGTAGCTCAACTTTCAGGCTGCTATTTGTTAGAAAATGATTTGGGGCTGCTTATCATTAAAAAGAAGAGCCTTACTGAGGACTCCCATACCCTTACTAGCTGCCTAGGTGATTTCTCCTTAACTTTCATAACACTTCCACCTTGACCTCCTGAGTAACTAGGTGCATGCCACTATGCCCAGCTTTAAAAAGCTTTTCTTGATATGGTTTACATCTGTCCATGTTTATCATATTGAAAATTAAAGTTGAGAAAATTTAAAAGTATTAATTGATTTCTAAATAATAAAAACTCATTATTTGCCAACATAAGTGGCATCTTTTATATAAAATAAAATATATTTTCCAAAACAAAATTAAATAAAAGAATAGTATTGTTTTATACTTTTGCAAATCTTTTAAATATCTGGTTTAACAGAAAGCTCAATTATCATCTGCTTCTCTATTGTCTGTTGCAGTATCTTGTTTTTGTTTAAGTATACAAATAATTTATCCTTATACCAATGTGTGGTTGGAAACGAGAGACACAGCTTTGTCAAATAACTGGATATTCATTCTTCGATATTACACCAAAACTTGACAGTAATAGTTTTTAAAGGGCTAGTTGCAGTGGAATCTGAAACCAAATCAATGAACTCTTAAGTATTCCCTTATATTAAATTCCATTATTCATTTGTACTTTTGTTGAATCTTTTACTCATGAATAATATTGATCTTATACATCCCCCTGAAAGGGTCTTAGAACCTGCAAAGTTCCACGGACCATACTTTGATAAATGATGATTGATTTACTTGTTCATAATTGGCTTCTTCCAAAGCTACCCTCTAGAAGTAAGCTTTTTTTTTTTTTTTTTTTTTTTTTTTAAAATGGAGTCTTGCTCTGACACCAGGCTGGAGTGCACTGGCACAATCTTGGCTCACTGCAACCCCTGCTTCCCGACTTCAAGCGATTCTCCTGCCTCAGCCTCCCAAGTAGCTGGGAATGCAGGCGCACACCACCACGCCTGGCTAATTATTTTTGTATTTTAGTAGAGACAGGGTTTCTCCACGTTGGCCAGGGTGGTATCAATCTCCTGACCTCATGATCTGCCCACCTCAGCTACCCAAAGTGATGGGATTACAGGCATGAGCCATCATGACTGGCCTAGAAGTAAGCTTTTAGAGGGAGAAGGAATCTTATTTGGTAACCCCTGCACTTAAACAACAACATCTAGCGCATTCAGGGTACTCAATAATCACGAGTTCCATGAATGAACCTCCGTGATTCTACAAGGGGTGTCCTGTGGAGTCATCCTGTCATTTCATGGAGGTGGTTAATAGCTCTATATGATGTCAATACTACATCAACCAATTTCCTCAGGTTTTAAAAATCAATGTCATATAGATAAATTCACTTAACACTAGTTACAAAATCATCAAATTTTGCCCTTCAGGAACAGATTTGTGACTTTCAATGACCAATATTTATTTCAATAATCATTCAATACAATATACAATACAATGTCAATACATTTTATGCAATCTGTGGTATAAAATGCTATATGCTGGAAACAAGTTTATCTAACCAAAGATTTAGGAAGCAGTTCTCTTTCTTTAAGGGCACAATATTGCTGGGTGCAATGATGTGCCTATTGTCCCAGCTACTTGGGAGGCTAAGTCCAGAGGATCACTTGAGCCCAGGAGTTCCAGACTGTAGTGAACTATGCCAATCAGGTGTCTGCACTAAGTTCAGTATTAATATGGTGACCTTCAGGCAACGGGGACCACCAGGTTGCCACAGGAGGGGTCAATTGGCTCAGGTCTGAACTGGAGCAGATTAAAACTCCTGTGCTGATCAGTAGTGGGATCGTGCCTGTGAAAAGCCACTGCACTCCAGCCTGGACAACATAGTAAGACTCTGCCTCAAAAAAAAATGGCTACAGTATTCTGGAGAAAGAAGAGTAAATGAGATTAGCCTAAAGGAATGTTGTAATTTTTTAAAAGATGAAAACAAAAAATGAGAAAAATCTACATGGCATCTTTTAGGAAGATCCAGAACATTCATGTATACATGCATGTGTATTCTAACCACTTCCAAAACAATCCAAAATATCATTGTAATATAATTTGACTTCATTATGTGATCTAGACCCCTGCCACTCAAAGGGCTCTGTGCAGCATTGCTGTCACCTTGAAGTTGGAAGTGAACGAAGAGTCTCAGGGGTCTCAAGCTTCACCAGACCTATGGTGGCAGATGATACTTTCCAAATATGGCCGCCACAATATGTTCCTCCCAACATGCTCCTCTTTCACTGTGAAGTCAACACTCTCCTGTTAAATGATGGGGTCAACACCCCTTCCCCTTAAACCTAGGCAGGCAGACCTTTATGACTGCCTTGCCCGATAGGGTATGGCAGAAATGATGTTATGTGACTTCTGAGGCAAGGTCATAAAAATGCCATGCTACTGCCATCTTGCTCTGTTGCGATACTTGGTGGAACCTGGTGCCATGGTGTAAGGAAGCCAGGCATCCCCATGGGGGGGATACCTGTGGGTTTTGTGGTCAAGAGCCCCACCTAGGGTCTCAGTCAACAAGTAGCATCAACCACGACACTGAGAGTACATGAGCCTTCAGGTGATTTCAGTTCCCAGCCATCAAGTCACCCTCAGAATCCAACTTTCCCATTTAACCATGTGTGGGGACAAGCTAACCCCACCAAGCCCTGCCCAAATTCCAGGTTTGTGACCAAAATAAATGATTAATCATTGAATGGCTGTTTTAAGGCACTAGTTTGGGAATATCTGCTATACAGCAACAGACATCCAAAATACCTACTCAGTCATATTTGCATTTCATCAAGATCCCCACTGACTCACATGCACATAAAAATGTGAGAAGTGTTGATTTTATTCATTTATTTTCTAGAGACAGGGTCTCACTCTGTTGCCCAGGCTGGAGTGCAGTGAGATCATAGCTCACTGTTACCTTGAACTCCTGGGCTCAGAGGATCCTCCTGCCTTAGCCTCCCAAGTATCTGGGACTATAGGCATGTGCCACCATGGCTGGCTATTTTTTTTCTGTAGTTTTTGTAGAAATGGGATCTAGTACTGTGATTACAGATATGAGCCACTTGCCCCTGGCCAGCACTGATTTAAGGTAAAATTGTGTAACATTTAATTTTCCTACAGCTCTTAATAACACTGATTGCAAATTATGAAAAGCTGCATAATGAGTGAAAATCACATTTATGGTAATTGTTTCCAGAAAGCTGCATTATTACTGCCTGTTAAATGCACTGTGTTCTCCAGGTATCAAGACTGGCCCAAATCTTGGCTCAGACTCACATTTGGAGAGTATCCTCTCCACGAGAGTCAGAAGAAAACAGGCAAAGTAATTGAGGAGGCAAGCTACGAGATTTCAGAAGCTAACACTCCTGAAATGTAAAGATGAGACTGAGGCTGGGTGACTAATATTTAGCAAACTCTGTATCAAAAGCAGTCATCATTTTAATAACAGATGGCTGGCACGCGCGCGCACGCACACATACACACAAATGGTGTCATGCTACCCAAGTTAAGAGCAGATGAATATGTGTAGGTGTCTGCTATTATTAAGGCATAACAACACAGCTACAACTCATATTGCTCTCCTGGGGTCATGCTATAACAGTAAATAGCTAAAAGTCCACCGCCTCATACTGCAGTATGTAGGGTAGCTTCGGTACCCACTAGTTAGTACGTGTGTGGTTCATTAGCCTATACTGAAGGTCTTTTTCCATTTCAATTTAGTATTTCCCTTATTGTGTTCTAAATTCTAAATAAGTTCAAATCACAAAGATGAAAGAATAACAATCATCATGGCTGGGTGAGGTGGCTCACAACTGTAATCCCAGCACTTTGGGAGGCGGAGGTGGGTGGAACATTTGAGATCAGGAGTTCGAGACTAGCCGGGCCAACATGGTGAAAATCCAACTCTACTAAAAATACGAAAAAATTAGCAGAGCGTGGTAGCGTGCACCTGTAGTGCCAGCTACCAGGAGGCTGAGGCAGGAGAATCATTTGAACTGGGGAGGTGGATGTTGCAGTGAGCTGAGATCACGCCACTGCACTCCAGCCTGGATAACTCAGTGAGACTCCATCTCAAAAAATCATCAGCTGTCACAACATGTTGAACAACTGGATATCTTGGAATGTCTAAAATGGTTAATTTGATTAAATGAATTAATTTCATCCATTAGTTTTTAAGTTATGTAATGCATTTTTCTAGTTTCCAACCAGATGTTTTATAGTCCAGTCATTTAGCATTTCCTCTGAGCCATCTCAGGCTCACCTGGGTTTAGACTACTCCTGCAAAGAATGGCTCCATAGCTGCTACAGCTTGCTTTATTCATTTTCCAGTTTTTAAAAGTAACTTGTTAGTAAAAGTTTTTGGTTTCAAGCAACAGAAAGAGACTCTGGCTAACTTAAGCAGAAAAGGATTTACTGACAGGCTAAGGGGCTCATGAACACAGTGGGAGGAAAAAGACCAGGCTTGGGAAAAGGCAAGGACCAAGGAAGTCCCAGAGGGTGAGACAGTCAGCAGACTCCCATCACGCAGCCGCACCCACTGTCCACCCACAGCGCTGCCAGGACGCTGCCAGTGCCCTCCAAAAAATCCACCATCTCTTGTAGCACTGCCTCTGGAATCAAAGGCTTGTGGCTTCCATAAGCAAGAGGTGGATATGAGATATGGGAGCCAAAAATCGCCTTTCTGGCAGAGGGGTAGGGATTATTCCACATAAGAAAACCAGGATGCTAGAAGGAAGTGGGCTGATGCCGGATGTGCAAAACCTAATATGTCTGCTATAAATAATATGTAGCTTTGTATAAAGCACAATATAAAGCATAATTATTGTGGAAAATACACAGTGTAGCCTTTCTATATTTTTTTCTAAAATTTGGATATTGTACATATTCTTTTTTATTTTTTTAGACAGGGTTTCCTTCTGTTGCCCAGGCTGGAGTGCAGTGGCGCTATCTTGGTTTACTGAAACCTCTGCCTCCCAGGGTCAAGTGATTCTCCTGCCTCAGCCTCCTGAAATAGCTGGGATTATAGGCACTCACCACCATGCCCAGCTAATTTTTTGTATTTTTAGTAGAGACAGGGTATCACCATGTTGGCCAGGCTGGTCTCGATCTTCTGACTTCAGGTGATCCACCTGCTTTGGCCTCCCAAAGTGTTGGGATTACAGGTGTGAGCCACCATGCCCAGCCATACTCTTCTTTTTTTAAAACATTTAATTTAATCTTAAGTTCTGGGATACATGTGGAGGACATGCAGGTTTGTTACATTCATTTTTTAAAATTAAAGTTTCGGGATACATGTGCAGGACATGCAGGTTTGTTACATAGGCAAACGTGCCATGGCGGTTTGCTGCACCTGCCAAGCTATCACCTAGGTATTACGTCCCACATGCATCATTAGTTATTTATCCTGATGCTCTCCCTCCTCACCCACCAACAGACCCTGGGAGCCTTAGCTAGTATTCATACCATGTGTGCAGTCCCCTCTGACCCAATGAGCACCCTGAATGAAGCCCTCACTTTGATCCTCAGGTTCAGCTGCTCCTAAGGAGGATTGCCCATCTCCCTGATTTCCCATAATCCCCCCAAAATGAATTTATTTTCAATTTTTAATTTTTTAAATTTTTTGTAGAGATGGAGTCTCACTATGTTGCTCAGGCTGGTCTCAAATTCCTGGGCTCAAGCAGTCCTTTCCCCTTGGCCTCCCAAATTGCTAAGGACGACAGCGACCAGCCTCTGCACTTGGCCAAAATGTTCTCTTTGCACAACACA
>NW_022437051.1:4819944-4834609 GCF_009761245.1 Sapajus apella
TTTTTTTTTTTTTTTTTTTTTTGGAGACGGAGTTTCGCTCTTGTTACCCAGGCTGGAGTGCAATGGTGCGATCTCGGCTCACCGCAACCTCCGCCTCCTGGGTTCAGGCAATTCTCCTGCCCCAGCCTCCTGAGTAGCTGGGATTACAGGCACGCGCCACCATGCCCAGCTAATTTTTTGTATTTTTAGTAGAGACGGGGTTTCACCATGTTGACCAGGATGGTCTCGATCTCTTGACCTCGTGATCCACCCGCCTCGGCCTCCCACAGTGTGATTTTTTTAATTATTCAAAAAAAGCTTCAATTTAAAATTTAGCTTTGTGACTCTGTGCTTGAGCCTTCAACGTTTTCACAGTGATGTTCTGCTCCTCACTAAGAAAAGCACGCTTATCTTGTCACAGATACATTTAGTGCACACGAAGCACCACAGGCCCTGCAACATGCTCTTCTGTGCTTTCGACAACATGCTAGGAATTTTAGGCCTCATGGCATGAACCTCTCCTGGTCGGCCTGAGCACACCCCACACCCAGATTTTGGTGCTGTCTCACACCTCTTGGTATAAAGCTAAACAATTCTACTACCAGCAGCTCAGGCCAGCCTGGTCTTTTTTGTTCTTGTTTTGTTTGAGATAGGATCTTGCTCCCCAGGCTGGAGTGCAGTGGTGTGATCTCAGCTCACCGCATCGACCTTCCAGGCTCAAGTGATCCTCTCACTTCCACCTCTCAAGTAGCTGAGGCTACAGGAGACGCTACCACACCTGGCTAGTTTTATTTTTTGTAGAGACGAGGTCTCACTGTGTTGCTCAGGCTGGTCTTGAATTCCCGGGCTCAAGTGATCTTTCCGCCTCGGGCTCCCAAAGTGCTGGGATTACAGTTGTGAGCCACCTCACATGGCCTCTGTAGTCTTACTGGTAGCTATATTGTAGGCTAGCCTACAAGGGCAGATCAAATGCTGCACCATTTTGAATGCTTCTAGAAAAAGAAAAAGAACTAGGAAATTAATTATATTTATAGAGATTGGAAAAAGCTCTATGTATTAAAAACATTAACCATAACCCTTTTTTATATATTTTGCAAATATCTTCCATTATTTTCATTTGCTTTTTAATTCAATTTATGTTGTTTTAACTTGCAGATGTTTTACCCTTTCTGGTAGTAAAATCTATGAGTCACTCCTTTATGGCTTCTTTCCTTGCCATTGTATATAGAAAATTTTTCTATCTTAAATCAACTAATAACCACACATAGTAACCATTTCTCTGTGGAATTCCCTAGAGTGTGAATACAAACTGTGGCTTTCCAATGTAAAATCAAGGTGGTGGTGCACAGAAAGACTCCATTTTCATGTAATAGCACCGAATGAGCTTTGCACTGCTCCAAGGTGATCTCAACTACCCAGGTGTGGGGTGCCAAAGTGCTTGACTCTCGCTGGGGATATGGGATCATCAGTTCCATTGCTTCTCCGGGTCCTACAGGCTGGTGCTACACTCTCTGCAAAGCATCTACCACAAATACTACTGCAGACCCTTGGGGGTAAAACGTTGGGTTTTACCTAAATCTATAGGTAGTAAGGATGCATGTTTGTGCTATATTAACGTGTATATTCATTCACACAATTTTCTTCATAAGGCTTCAAAGGACTGAACAACAACAAAAACTAGCTTCAAAACAGTCTCCTACAGTGGCAGAAAATTAGATAAGGATGGGAAAGAACCTTAACAAACTAAACCAAATGTCATTATAGGTCAAAACCCAGAATTTCCTACGTATGTGAGTATGTGAGTAAGAATCAGTGAAGATGAAGAAATTTACAACATGCAGATGGGCTAACTGGTAATGAGGAGTAATGAATTAATTCTAAGTATTTATTGAATTCCAATGAATTCCAAGTAAAGGGCTCTGCTTTCAGTCCCTTGTGAGAAAACATGGAGCCTACAGGAGGGAGGATGGCATTTTTAAAGTTCTTTATTTTGGCTCTACATTGAGCTCACGAAGGGTCTGGATACAGTTACATCTTTTTTTTGTTGTTTTGTTTGAGACAAAGTCTCACTCTGTTGCCCAGGCTGGAGTGCAGTGGTGCGATCTCAGCTCACTGCCACCTCCGCTTCCTGGGTTCAAGTGATTCCCCTGCCTCAGCCTCCTGAGAAGCGGGAATTACAGGTATGTGCCACCACACCCAGCTAATTTTTGTATTTTTAGTAGAGACGGGGGTTTCACCATGTTGGCCAGGATGGTCTCAATCTCCTGACCTTGTGATCTGCCCATCTCAGCCTCCCAAAGTGCTATGATTACAGGCTTGAGCCACCACGCTCGGCCCCGGATCCAGTTATATATTACAAATGTAATAGCAAATGTAATATTGTTCCCTGTGCCACATAATTAACAAAAACACCTTCAGAACTTATTGCAGTCACCCTCTGTCACATTAGAAGAAGACATAAAGTTCATCAGCAGCATGCGAATGTGTGATGACAAGGTGGAGTGGTAATTAGTTGCTAATTAGAACTTTCTGAAATATTAGGGTAATCATCATAGGAAAATCCCACTCAATGTTTTATGTAAGTTAAAAATGCCCCAGGGTAGCTATTAATTTCTGAAAATAGCAGCAGGTATGAGCACTTCAGCTGAGGTTAATCAACATTTCTATTACCTATTCGGTTTCTAGAGATGACAATTTTATATTTTTAATGGAACAACATCAGCCTGGTATTTATACCCAGATTATGTGATTTATAAATTTTAAAACATCTCATTTTATTATAAAGCTGCTGTCAAGGAGAAAACAGGTTTTAAAGAAAATTTGCTTCACTGAACATTTTTTTTTTCATATTGGATGCAGTCCTCTTTCTTTTTCCCTTGGAGAGGTTTTTCCTTTTCATCAGGAAAGATGCTTAGGTATCCCACACACATGAAGGCATACACAGATCTTAGAGACATGTCACGTGGTCCTTATATGACCCTTTACCTTGTAGTGATACATTTCAGATCTTTAAACAATTAGAGGCCGGGCGTGGTAGCTTACACCTGTAATCCCAGCACTTTGGAAGTTTGAGGCAGGAGGATGGCTTGAGGTTAGGAGTTTGAGAACAGCCTAGGCAAAAAGTAGTGGACCCCGTCTCTACAAAAACATTTTAAATTAGCTCAGTGTGGTGGCATGCACTTGTAGTCCCAGCTACTCAAGTGGCTGAGGCAGGAGGATCGCTTGAGCCCAGGAGCTCAAGGCTGCAGTGAGCTATGATCGGGCTACCGTACTTCAGCCTGGGTGACAGAGCAAGACCCTGTCTCTTATTTTTAAAAATGTGTATGATCTCTTAGTTTTTGAGTCAGGCCTCTGGCAATAGCTTTCCCAGGTGTCTCAGGCTCTAGGTCTCTCATGAGCCTGCAGTGAAGCTGTCAGGCAGGTCTGCGGTCTCATCAAAAGACTACACGGAAGGGGAGTCCACTCCCAAGCTCACATGCCTAGTTATTGTCAGTCTCAGCAAATCCACTTCCAAGCTCACTTATGTGGGCCTCTCCAAAGGACTAACTCACATGGTGCTGGCTCTCCCCACAGTGAATGATTCCAGAGAAGGCCAGAAAGAGTCACTGCATCTAAAATGGATCCGGAAGTATTTTGTAACCTCATCTCAGAAGTTACAAACCATCACTTCTGCCACAGTCTTGTCTTTAGAAGTCAGTCAGTTCAACCCACAGTGAAAAAGGGGATTATGCAACAATCCCATTACTGGTTATATACCCAGACAAATATAAATCAGTCTACTGTAAAGACACATGCACGTGAATGTTCACTGCAGCACTATTCATAATAGCAAAGACATGGAATCAACCTAAAGGCCCAATAGTGGCAGATAGGATAAAGAAAATGTGGTACATATACAACAGGGAATACTATGCAGCCATAAAAAGGAGATCTTTTGCAGGAACATGGATGGAGCTGGAGACCATTATCCTTAGCAAACTAACTCAGGAACAGAAAACCAAATACTGCATGTTCTCACTTATAAGTGGGAGCTAAATGATAAGAACACATGGTCACGAAGAAGGAAACAGTAGACCCTGCAGTCTACTTGAGCGGGGAGGGGGGAGGAGGGAGAGGAGCAGGAAAGATAACTATTGGGTACTGGGCTTAATACCTGGTGATGAAATAATATATACAACAAACCCCTGTGACATGTGTTTACCTATGTAACAAACCTGCATATGTACCCCCAAACCTAAAATAAAAGTTAAAAAAAGGAGGGCATTATACAAAGTGTTAATAAATGGAGGCAGGGATCCTAAAGGGTCATCTGAGAGGCTGCCTGCCACAACTGGTAATTGGTGTGTGATGATTTTATTTTAAAATTTTGTTTGTTTTTGAGACAGAATCTTACTCTGTCGCCCAGGCTGGAGTGCAGTGGCCCGATCTCGGCTCCATGCAACCTCTGCCTCCCGGGTTTAAGTGATTCTCCTGCCTCAGCCCCCGAGTAGCTGGGACAACAGGCACGTGTCACCATGCCCAGCTAATTTTTTGTATTTTTAGTAGAGACGGGGTTTCACCGTGTTAGTCAGGATAGTCTTGATCTCCTGACCTGGTGATCTGCCTGCCTCGGCCTCCCAAAGTGCTGGGATTACAGACATGAGCCATGCCACCCAGCCTTACTTTTAAAATTCTATCTATCTATCTATCTATCTATCTATCTGTCTATCTATCTATCTATCTATCTATCTATCTATCTATCTATCTATCTGTCTGTCTGAGTATTTATCTATCTATCTTGCTCTGTTTCCTAGGCTCTGGAGTGCTCTGGAGTGCAGTGGTGTGGTCACAGCTCACTGCACTGCAACCTCAACCTCCCAGGCTCAAGTGATCCTCTCACTTCAGCCTCCCACCCAAGTAGCTGGGACTACAGGTCAGCATTACCATACCTGGCTAGGGTTTTGTTTTGTTTTGTTTTTTTGTAGAGACCCTGTCTGTACTCACTATGTTGCCTAGGATGGCCTCAAACTCCTTGTCTCAAGTAATCCTCTTGCCTCTGCTTCCCAAAGTGCTGGGATTACAGGTGTGAGCTACCACACCCAGCCTTTTAAGTTAGTTTTAATTTTTTTCACTTGCAACAAAAGTGGTCCTGACTTTTGTTGATCCAGATGTGATGAATCTGGAAAAGTGATCCAGATGTCATGAATCCAGTCTCAAATATTCTAGCTTCCCTTAATAAAGCCATCGTAACAATGCCTTTTATAAAGGTATCTACATATGTTGAGTACATTCATATTTTTGAGCCTTATTAGTTTAAGACTTAGAAAACTCACCTCCATGTGTTCCCTATTGTGTGAACTACTATAGAAAATACCTTTTTGTAGGCCACAGTGGCTCATGCCTGTAATCCCAGCACTTTGGGAGGCTGAGGTGGGCGGATCACCTGAGGTTGGGAGTTCGAGACGAGCCTGACCAACATGGAGAAACCCTGTCTCCACTAAAAATACAAAATTAGCTGGGCATGGTGGCACATGCCCACAATCCCAGCTACTTGGGAGGCCAAGCCAGGAGAATTGCTTGAACCCAGGAGGCAGAGGTTGTCGTGAGCTGAGATTGTGCCATTGCACTCCAGCCTGGGCAACAAGAGTGAAACTCTGTCTCAAAAAAAAAAAAAAGAAAAGAAAAAAAGAAAGAAAATATCTTCTTTTTCCACTTAAGTTCCCCAAGAGCAAAGAGAAATGCCTTAATTATTATAATACTTCACATCTCACACAGCATCTGGTCACATAGTAGATCCTCAACAAAGGAATTTTTTTTTTTTTTTTTTAAAGACGGGTCACTCTGTAGCCCAGGCTGAAATGCAGTGGTGCAATTGTGGCTCTCTGCAGCCTTGACCTTCCAGGGCTCAGGCAATCTTCTCACCTTAGACTCCCAAGTAGCTGAGAATGCCAACAGGCACATGCCACCATGCCCAGCTAATTTTTGTATTTTTTGCTGAGATGGGGTTTTGCCATTTGCCCAGGCTGGTCTTGAACTCCTGAGCTTAAATGAACCTACCACCAGGGCCCCCTCAGTGCTGGGACTACTGGTGTGAGCCATCCTGCCTGGCCTATGGATCTTCTAATTTAGATGATTTTTCCCAAAGTTCAATATCTCATTTTTGTCCATGTGTATAATACTTTCTCCCTATTCACATGGCCTCACACTAACTTCAGGTTATTCTCATATAGTGTTTCTCATATAGATTTACGTAATCAGAAGAACTTAATGTCACCGTACCCACCCACCTTCAATAATTCATAAAAATAGTGAACAAGGATAGTCATAGGGGAACGCCAGTGTTTATACTCCTTCCTCCGAGAAGTGCCCTTTTTTCCTAAACCATTGTTTCTTGTCTCTAAGCAACTTCCTCGTGCATCGCCGGTCTCCATCATACCATGTTGACTCAATTTTTAAAACAGTCTTTTGTGTGGAGCTTTGTGAAAGCCTTTTTGCCAATCTAAATAGATGCCATTCATGAGCTTTTGTCCCTACGCATATGTGCCTCCTAAAAGAGCTTTAATAGATGGATGAGGCCAGCTTCCTCCCATTGAAACCATACATTCTCTTCCAGCTCCTTCAGTGCCTCTGGCAATCATATTGGCATGCAATTATCTTTTGGGGGAGCAGGGCTCACAACCCTTCTCTGTTGACCTGCTTTGATTGGGTTTTTAATCCTCGTCAGATATTGTAGAAGAATGCAGATTTAAGATTACCAAAATCAGCCGGGCGCGGTGGCTCACTCTTGTAATCCCAGCACTTTGGGAGGCCGAGGCGGGCAGATCACCTGAGGTCAGCAGTTCGAGACCAACCTGGCCAACATGGTGAAACCCCATCCAAAAAAAAAAGGCCGGGCGCGGTGGCTCAAGCCTGTAATCCCAGCACTTTGGGAGGCCGAGGCAGGTGGATCACGAGGTCAAGAGATCGAGACCATCCTGGTCAACATGGTGAAACCCCGTCTCTACTAAAAATACAAAAAATTAGCTGGGCATGGTGGTGTGTGCCTGTAATCCCAGCTACTCAGGAGGCTGGGGCAGGAGAATTGCCTGAACCCAGGAGGCGGAGGTTGCGGTGAGCCGAGATCGCGCCATTGCACTCCAGCCTGGGTAACATGAGTGAAACTCCGTCTCAAAAAAAGAAAAGAAAAGAAAAGATTACCAAAATCTAACTTATCCTAAAAGACACTAACCACTATGGTTAAGTTAGCATGCTGAGGTCAGAAACGGGGAAACATGGACTTATGTGTGGTAAATATGGGCAGAGAAAAGGAAGTAAGGTTAGAAATATAGGAAGTTGGTGGTTGTCAGTCAAGGGTCAGGAATGGTTTAGGGTCATGTCCTTTAAGAATCTGACACTGTTCTCCATTTCCCTTTTCTTTAAATTCTCTCCTCCTTTGATTCCCTCAGCGCCCAGCTCTCACCCTAGCTTGGTATACGTTCCTTCTCAGACTCCTTCCCTGGAAGCTCTTTTTCCTGTCTCTTTAATGTGGTTTTCTTCCAGGTTCCAGCCTTGGCTTTATCTTGTCTCCCTCTGCAGGTTCTCCGTTGTCAACTTCATACATTCCCGTGGATTTAGGTAAACAGAGAGAGAATAAAAATGGACATTTGAGCTTTAGATAAGTCTATCCACCTGCCTAGTGTAGATTTCCACACTCATATCCCAGACACTCCATTCTTAACATGTCCAAAAATCAAAAGCATCATCTTTATATAAGTTAAGGCCTTTTTCATTTTGTGTGACCAAAAAAACCCTTGGAGAAGCGAAATAGCTCAGGGAGAGAGCTAAGCTCAGAAACAACTGGAACCAAGACCTGGAAACCGCAGTGACTTTCTTTCTTCTGCAATAATTTGTTTATTTATTTATTTATTTATTTATTTCCTTTCCTCTTCTTTCTTTACTTTCCTCTTCTTTCTTTCCTTCCTTCTTTTTTTTTTTTTTTTTTGAGATGGAGTCTCACTCTGTCATCCAGGCTGGAGTATGGTGGGGCAATCTCAGCTCACTGTAGCCTCCGCCTCCCGGGTTCAAGCGATTTTCCGGCCTTAGTCTCCTGAGTAGCCAGGATTAAAGGCGCCCGCCACCACGCCCAGATTTGTTTTGGATTTTTAGTAGAGCTGGGGTTTCACCATGTTAGCCAGGCTGGTCTCAAGCTCCTGACCTCAGGTGATCCATCTATGTTGACCTCCCAAAGTGCTAGGATTTACAGGTGTGAGCCACTGTGCCTGGCTCCTATCATTTTTTTATACTGGGAATATTTGATATGCTCCTTCTAGCTGTTGAGGTTTGTTCATCTTTGATTTCTGAATGTAGCACAGCAACTGAAACAGTAGCAACCCATCACATGCTGGTTGAAATGAATTGTTTCTTATATTTCAGTGACTATTTAAAGTGAAGCATTGGGCTGGGCACTGTAGCTCACACCTGTAATCCCAGTGCTTTCGGAAACCAAGGTAGGAGAATCACTTGAGCCCAGGAGTTTGAGTCTGCAGTGAACTATGATTGTGCCACTGAACTCCAGCCTTGGCAACAGAGTGAGACCCAGACTCAACAAAACAAAACAAAGCAAAGTGAAACACTGTATTTTTTATATATCTATATTTTATGGTTTATAAATAAAACCATTTATTTAATGGTTTATACATAGGTATACATTTGCCAGCCTAGATTGGATTATTTCAAAGTACTATGATATTTTCAGTTAAAAAGGGGAAAGAAATTGGTTGTCAACTACCTTAACACAAGATAAAAATATAAAATGAAATGAATGAAATTGATCATCATTGACTTTAGTAGGTTGTTGGAATATGTGCAAGGTGTCAAATCACAGTTTTTTTCTCCTTTTGGGAGTAAAGCTTCTCAGATCTCATTGCTGTCTCTAGAAGTAGCTGTCTTTTAGGATATATGGAAACATTATATTTGGAATTTTTGTCTCTTCTAGTCCTACTTTTCCTGCTTAGCAATATTGTTATTGTTATGCACAATATGGCAGAGCGAAACTTATGTATGAATGATATTAATATAGCACCTAGAAGCACTCAAAATACGCATTCCACTATGCCTAAAATTCTAGCACTTGACAGTAATTCATTTTTGTTAGGCATTATGCCTTCAATAGTTCTCTATTAAAATGCTGATACTCCAGAGTGAAAGAGAGAGAGAGGGCATGTAATAAAAAAGTAATGTTTGTGAAAGACTTCATTTTATGTGTTACTGCTTTGGGAAATTAGAAAAGATATTAGTTGATTCAGATATAAGGAGGGAAAAGCACAGTACAGAAAGTAGCAGGTACAATATGGTATTGAATATGAATTCATGAATCATATGATATTCGTGAATCAATTCATGAATTCATATTCTATACCATTTTGTACCTGCTACCTACATATGTGTGTACAGGAAAGATATACAACAAAAGGCTATACCAACACTCTGAGTGGTTTTATTGCAAGTGACATTTACTATTCATTTGCTCATGCACACACACACACACACACACACTGTTTTGTCTATAATTAACATGCCCTATTTACCTATTTATGTCAGTTTTTTATGCAGGTTAAAAAAATTAAGCACTGAGGCCTCAAGTAGCACCAAAAAACCCCCCACAAAGTCACACTGAAATCTGTAACACTGCATCATATCCTACATAGGTTTAATAATCTTCTCAGGGAAAACAGATGCCAAACTTTTAGGCTGGGCGTGTTGGCTCACACCTGTAATCTCAGCACTTTGGGAGGCCGAGGCAGGACACAAAGTGTCCCAGCAATGTGGACTTTGTGGACTATATGTGCATAAGAGAACACGTATAGTCCACAAAGGATGCATGATGGAATCTCACAGGTCTCACTCCTGGCAAATCGAATGGAGAATTTATTTTATGTTTTGAAGTAGTGTTCTAAGCAAATTATTTAATCCTCAAACAACCCTATGTTATAGGCAATTTTATCATTTCTATTTTAAAGATGAGGAGCTGTGGCCAGAGAGGTTGGGTAACTTGCTCAAAGACATTAGCTAGTAAGTGGTAAAATTTAGGTAAGAGTCATACTCTGGCTCCAGAGTCTGTGTGCATAAGATTATATGACTGTAAAACAATAGCTGCATCAAAAACACAGACATTGGACTAAAAGCTTCGTTTTCCTGGATTTTTCTTTTTCTTTTTTTTTTTTTTTGAAACAGAGTCTCACTCTGTCGCCTAGGCTGGGGTGCCGTGGCTTAGTAGTCTTGGTTCACTGCAAACTCCACCTCCCAAGTTCAAGCGGTTTTCTTGCCTCGGCCTCCTGAGTATCCAGGATGACAGGCACCTGCCACCATACCCAAGTAATTTTTGTATATTTAGTAGAAATGGGGTTTCACTAAAAACCCTGTTTGGGGTCTTTACCCAGACTGGTCTTAAACTCCTGGGCTCAAGCGATCCGCCGGCCTTGGCCTCCCAAAGTGCTGGGATTACAGGCAAGAGCCACCCCACCTGGCCCAGCTCCAGAATTTCTGCTTGATTCTTTTTATCTCAATCTCCTTGTTAAATTAATCTGATAGAATTCTGAGTCCCTTCTCTGTGTTATCTTGAATTTCTTTGAGTTTCCTCTGCAGAGAAGCGGAGGTTGCAGTAAGCTGAGACTGCGCCACTACACCCCAGCCAGAGCGACAGAGTGAGACTGTTTCACAAAAAAAAGAAAAAGAAAAAGAAAAATCCAGGAAAACGAAGCTTTTAGTCCAATGTCTGTGTTTTTGATGCAGCTATTGTTTTACAGTTATATAATCTTATGCACATAGACTCTGGAGCCAGACTTGCCCTTATCTAAATTTTACTACTGGTTAGCTGAATATCCTTCAGCAAGTTATGCAACCTTTTGAATTCTCTGTCTGGAAGGTCATATATCTCTGTTTCTCCAGGATTGGCCCCTGGTGCCTTATTTCATTCACTTGGTGAGGTCATGTTTTCCTGGATTGTCTTAATACTTTTAGATGTTTGTTTGTGTCTGGGGATTGCAGAATTAGGTATTTATTGCAGTCTTCCCTGTCTGAGCTTGCTTGTAACCATGCTTTTTGGGAAAGCTTTCCAGATAATTGAAAGAACTTGGGTGCTGTGATCTAAACTGTATCTGCTTTAGAGGGAAATCTAAGTTCAGTAACACTGTGGTTCTTTCAGACTTGTAACTACCTAATGTTCTTGGATAAGACTGGGAAGATTTCTCTGGATTACAAGGCAGAGACTCTTGTTCTCTCCCTTTTCTTTCTCTCAAACAAGCAGAATGTCTCTGTATTCTGAGCCATCTAAAGGTTGATGTAGAGTAATATAAGCATGTCTGTGGCCATCAGGTATGACTGTGCTGGGTCAGAACTGAAGCCAGAACAACATTGAGTCTTTCCTAAGGCCTGCTGTGACCACTCCCTGCCTATGGCCTATGTTCACTCACAGCCTGGGGCTCTACAATCAGCATGTGGGAAAGCCAGCCAGGCCTGCGTGCTTTCCTTCCAGGTGATGAGTTTCCCCAGTTCCCAGGCAGGTCCAGATGCCATCCAGAGCTAAGGACTACAGTCAAAAACCTCGGAACTCTACCTGGTGTTCTACTGTTTTGCAGCTGACCTGACACTCAAACCACAAGATGCAGTCCTTCCCACTCTTCCCTACCCTTTCAAATGGGAAAAGAGCCTCACCCCATGGCCAGTGCCACCACAGGCCCACAAGGAGCACTGCCAGACTACTGCTGATGTTCCCTTACAGTCCAGGGGCTCTTCAGTCAGCCTATGGTGAATGCTGCCTGGTCTGAGACTCACTCTTCAGGCCTATGAGCTCCTCTCTGGCCCCAGGCAGGTCCAGAAATGCTGTCCAAGAGACAAGTCCTGGAATCAGGGGCTCTAAAACCCTGCTTGTTGTTCTATCCTCCTGTGGCCAACTTGGAACCTAAGGTGCAAGACAAAATCCTCTTTACTTTCCCCTCAGCTTCTCTAAAGCAGAAGGAATCTTACCTCATAGCCATCACAGCTAGGAATGTGCTGAGCTCCACCTGAAGCCAGTAAGTCTCAGAGTCCCACCAAAGGCCCCCGACACACTGTTACAGTAGGTAGCTAGTGAGGCATGAGCAGAGCAGGAGCGGACCCTCCCCTGATAGGAATGTCAGGTGACCATCAGGTGTTGGTAGGCAGTTGTCACACTGTCTCTCTAAAATAGTAATTGGTCACAGCCAGCGCCAGGGAAAGGCAATCTCCCAACAGATAGAAACACTTGAAACATGATCCGCAGCTTCCCAATAAGATCTCGGGAGTTCAGTGAGTGGGTCAAGTATGCACATTAAGAGGCAAATTACCAGAGATTAACTGGTATATGACCTTCCAGGGACATTCCACTAGAAGGGAAGAATGTCTCCAGTGAGCATGTGTACAACTCCACTACACACTGAACATGCTCACTTCCCAAGTGCTTGCAGGCCACTGCATATGTGGATAGCCCACCCTAAGGGAAGAATCAGGGGAGAAGGGACGTAAGACCCCATAAGTAGGCCAATGTATAACATCCCAGGTCAACAGGTCAGGCTGTGCGCTTGTCTTTCAAGTTGCCTGCTTTGCCCTCTTTGAAGTGTATTTTCCTTCCTTTTCTTCCTGCTCTAAAGCTTTTTCACAAACATTCATTCCTGCTCTAAAACTTGCCCTAGTCTCTCCTTCTGCCTTCTGCCCCTCAAATTCTTTCTTTTGGCCAGGTGCAGTGGCTCATGCCTGTAATCCCAGCACTTCAGGAGGCCAAGGCGGGTGGATGACCTGAGGTCAGGAGTTCGAGACCAGCCTGGGCAACATGGTGAAACCCCATCTCTATTACAAATACAAAAATTAGACAGGCATGGTGATGGGTGCTTGTAATCCCAGTTACTCAGGAGGCTGAGGCAGGAGAATCGCTTGAACCTGTGAAGCAGAGGTTGCAGCCAGCCAAAATCATGCCACTGCACCATAGCCTGAGTGACAGAGAAAAACTCACCTCAAAAAAAAAAAAATTCTTTCTTCTGAGGAGGCAAGAACTGAGGCTGCTGCAGACCCGCCAGTAACACAATTTGGTGTCATGACTCAGATACATTCTACCACTAACATATTTTGGTGCCAGTTGATTCTGATAACTTCCACTGCTCACATACTTTGGTGCTGCATGATCAGATATGTTCCCTAGTGGCAAGAAATCTCTATGCCCTGCCTTCTCCACATGGAGGCATTCAACCCCTGTGCACGGTTTTCTCTTTACTGTCTCTCTCCTGTTTACTAACCAACCCCCAGAACAATTCCTCTCAGCCGTATGTGACTCTGCTGCCCTGGGCTGATCACTCAGCTCACCCTGATGGTGGTGAGCTCCTCACAGGGGTGGGAAGGACATTGAGGTTCACACTGATGCATTAACGGCTTTCTTGGACAGGGGGCTCACAAGAGTGGTAGGGCTAAAGCCTAAAACTGTGCAATGTCAGGTTTCCTCTTCTTTTTCAGCTAAAATTTACCAAGAACCCACATTGCCTATTCTTCTGTTTTTTCTGTGTGTGTGTGTGTGTGTGTGTGTGTGTGTGTGTGTGTGTGTGTTTTGAAATGGCCTTGTGCACCCGCCAGACCACGTGCCTTGGGGGCAAGTCTGCCTCTTTGCTTTCACTTTGCATGCCACATGACTTCCTAAACACATGCTCCCTCCTTGTTATTTGTGTGTCCGTACCTTTTAATGTGTTTGCATGGCAGCAAAGAAACGAGCTCCCTTGCAGATATCCCCTGAGATTTAGACTTGTCCTTACCCTACCAGCTCGCATGACTCTAACCCTTTCCCTGTCTGCTGGCGCATGGCCAGGACAGACACTAATTGGGGCTCCAGCTCTGCCAGCTCCTTGACTTACCATATGCTTTTTGTTCCTGTTATGCCCCAAGGCCAAGTTTTCCAGGGGGTTTTGAAGTAGTTTGACCCCCTGCACCAGGCCTCACTCTGATGCCTTAAGGATCCTACCTATTTGCTTTTTTGAGTTAGCACTCCTTTGGAAGGAGGGGATAATCTTCTTTTACCAATTGCAACTTCTTGCCCCAAGCCCCAAGTCCTCCGGAGGTTACTACTTTGCATTAAGAGGGCAAATAAATGGGGCCAGGTGCAGTGGCTCACACCTGTAATCACAGTACTTTGGAAGGCCGAGGCGGGCGGATCACCAGGTCAGGAGTTTGAGACTAGCCTGGCCAACAGGGTGAAACCCTATTCCTACTAAAAATACAAAAATTAGCCGGGTGTGGTGGTGCACGCCTGTAATTCCAGCTACTTGGGAGGCTGAGGCAGGAGAATTGCTTGAACCTGGGAGGCAATTTACCAAGATCTGTGAGTTGTAAAAAAAATTGTGAAAGGAAATTTATGAAAGAAATGCTATACAATTTTAAAGGATATTAGACCTACTAAATAAATGTTTTATAAACTGCCACTATGACTCTTCACTGTACAACTTGCCTGCTTTACAGGTAAGTAAGGCCTGGGGACATACAGAATTAGCCATGCCCCCAGCTATGCTAGAAAGAGTCAAACCTTATCTGCATTTCTGTCTGGCGTCACAGACTCAAAACTTAGTACATTATTAGAATCGCTTACTTGGCCGGGCGCGGTGGCTCAAGCCTGTAATCCCAGCACTTTGGGAGGCCGAGGCGGGTGGATCACGAGGTCAAGAGATCGAGACCATCC
>NW_022437051.1:4834709-4890356 GCF_009761245.1 Sapajus apella
TCAGGAGGCTGGGGCAGGAAAATTGCCTGAACCCGGGAGGCGGAGGTTGCGGTGAGCCGAGATCGCGCCATTGCACTCCAGCCTGGGTAACAAGAGCGAAACTCCGTCTCAAAAAAAAAAAAAAAAGAATCGCTTACTTACCAGGTTCTCATCAAAAGTAAAAGCTGCTAAGAGTTAACAGTGCAACATGTACCTGAGACCACTGGAAAATAAGTTTTACATGCATGGAAAGTAAGGAAGGTAGAATGTGCTTTTGGTAAAAGATTGCAAGAAGGCATGAGAATGTGGGGTTTTTGCCTAGTTTAGAGGGTTAAAGAATTGTTCTAAGTTAGGTAGGATAAAGCTAAAGGTTTGAGCAAGTTGTGGAAGGTTCGTGAAAGATTAATCTTGTAAAAAGTTCTGTGTGTGAATAAATTAGCTAAAATTAAAATTTATTCATAAATTGAACATTGGAATAAAGACACAACATAGTTTTCTTAGAGTATTATTCTGCTCTTTAACATAAAATTCTAAAGGGTTATAAAAAGTTTACAAAAATTTTACCTTGGCTTGACATGGTGGCTCATGCCTGTAATCCCAGCACTTTGGGAGGCCCAGACCGGCAGATCACCTGAGGTCAGGATTTTGAGATCAGCCTGACCAACATGGAGAAACCCAGTCCCTACTAAAAATATAAAAAATTAGCCAGGTGTGGGGGCACATGCCTGTAATCTCAGCTCTTCGGGAGGATAGGGCAGAAGAATTGCTTGAACCCAGGAGGCAGAGGTTGTGATGAGCCGAGATTGCGCCATTGCACTTTACCCTGGGCAACAAGGGCAAAACTCCATCTCAAAATAAATAAATAAACAAAATAAAATAAAATAAAATATGCCCATGGGAGCTCATTTGCCCTTTCCACCATATGAGGACGTAAATGAAGGCACCATCTATGAATCAGAAAGTGGGTTCTTAACAGACACTGAATCTGCTGACACCTTCTTTAAAACATTTGTAATTTCATTTTCATTTTTAGAGATGGGGTATCACTTTGTCTTGCTTTGTCACCCTGGCTAGATTGAAGTGATGTGTTCATAAGTCACTGCAGCCTCAAACTCCTGGGCTCAAGCAATCTTCTTGCCTCAGCCTCCTGAGTAGCTGGGACTACAAGCATGAGCCACCATTCCCTGCTATCTGCTGGGAGCTTGATCTTGGACTTCCCAGATGCCAGAACTGTGATAAATAAATTTCTCTTGTTGATAAGCCACTTAGTTTATGGTATTTTACTACAAAAGCCTGAATAGACTAAAAAAGTTCCCCCGCCTTTTTTTCTTGCTTTTTCTTTTCCTCAGGACAAAGTCTTACTTGCTCTGTCACCCAGGCTGGAGTACAGTGGCACAATCTCAGCCCACTGCAACCTCTGCCTCCTGGGTTCAAGCCATTCTCCTGCCTCAGCCTCCTGAGTAGCTGGGATTACAAGCACGCGCCACCACACACAGCTAATTTTTGCATTTTTAGTAGAGACGGGGTTTCACCATGTTGGTCAGGCTGGTCTTTAACTCCTGACCTGAAGTGATCTGCCCACCTCGGCCTCTCAAAGTGCTGGATTACAGGCGTGAGCCACTGTGCCTAGCCCCACCTGCATTTTTTGTCTTTTACAATATCGAAAGTTTTGAGGAGCTCAGGCCACTTTATTTAGATTTTTACTAGTTCATTTTATTTAGATTTTTACTTTTCTTTAAAAATTTTAAAAAAGAATTGTTTTGTAGGGACAGGAACTTGCTATGTTGCTCAGGCTGGTCTTGAACTCCTGGGCTTAAGCAATCAACTCACCTTGGCCTCTGAAAGTGTTGGCATTACAGGTATGAGCCATTGCACCTGGCCTAATTTAGATGTTAAAAGATTGTGACAGTGTTAGTAAATTTTATGACAATTTAAGAAAGAGAAACTCCTAAATCATTTGGACTAATATTCATCCTGTCACTTTGAAGACTATGCTAAATTTTGAATATGAATAAATCTCATTTTACGAACTAATACCCTAATGACTTAAGTGTGCTATTATGTAAAAGTAGAAAATAACTAATACTGCATTTTTTCCTGGTGAAGAGAGAAGCAGTTGAGACATTTTAGCGCGATTTGATTTTGTCATTTTTGTTTTATGATCACAGGATTACTTAAAAAGGCAGATGGCTGGGTGTGGTGGCTCACGCCTATAATCCCAGCATTTTGAGAGGCCAAGGAGGGAGAGTTGCTTGAACCCAAGAGTTTGGGACTAGCCTGGGCAACGTAGTGAAACCCTGTCTCTACAAAAATTTTTAAAAAATTAGCCAGTTGTAGTGGCGTGAGCCTGTAGTCTCAGCTACTCAGGAGGCTGAGGAGGGGTGATCACTCGAGCCTAGGAGGCTGAGGCTGCAGTGAGCTGTGATCTTGCCCCCACATTCCAGTCTGGGTGACAGAGGAAAAAGAAAAAAGAAAGAAAAAGGGGGCCTAACTTTTTCACAAGCACGATACTTGTGTGGTGTATACACAAAGTCAATTTTTTAATGTGTTCAGCAGCTGAGATGGTTGTATACTTCCCCATGTGAAATGAAACAGAAAAACACTTGTTGTTTTAGAACACCAGAATATGCATGAGAGAAAGACATGCATTTTTTCCTGATGAAAATGACTTCGTTTCACTTCCGGAATTTCAAAACCACCATCTGGTAGTCAACCCTGTTTTTCCACCAGATGGCAATAACCCATAATGGGTGAGCAGGATGAATGGAATGTACACAAAACAGTGCAGGGTGTAAGCATTAAAAGGGCTGTGAACTTGAAATGCGGTAATATGGGGAAAATGAGGAGTCCCAAGAGAAGGGGATATATAACGGATTGCTTAATCTGGCACCCTTGGAGCTAAAAACATCAATCATAAACGGGGTCACATCATTTCAGAGCAAACTTTAAAAGCAAAAGCGTTCCATTATTATTATTATTTTTTGGTTTGTTTTCAGAATCACATATTATAGAACAGTTGATAGAGTAGAAAAATTGTTGATATTTAAATTGTGCTGGGCTGGGGCACCTTAGAGACGGTATGGTAAGTCAGAATCTGTACTAAAAAGATATTGTATGTTCCTAACAGAAGTGATAGATTCAGAGAAATTATTTTAGGAAAAAGGAGGGAACCGGAAGAACTGCTGATAAAATCTGCAGGCCACTTCTCTTCCCCTCCACCATCATTTCAAGAATCCTGCTGACACTTCACACTTTTCTTCCCAAATTTGTTTAACTGGGTATACCTACTTGGTTTGGAGTTTAGGTGGCATAACACAACCCAACCCAATGCTATTCAAATTCATATAAATAATTGACAGTGCACTGCAGTCCCAAATTACCATACGATTTTCTCTTTTGACAGGTTTTATGTAAAACGACTCCCCCCCCCATTAAATATCTGTCATTTTCTCTTGTTCTGGGTTCTTTTTCCGAGAACTAGACATCCGTCTGATGAAGGCTATGTTGTTCTTTTTGAAGACTAAATAATACTAATTTTTATCATTATTTTTACCATTTTTCTTTCTTTTTGAAAAATCGCAATACGGGCCTGGGAGACTAAAGCGGACAGATCACCTGAGCTCAGGAGTCTGAGACCAGGCTAGGCAACATGGTGAAACCCTAACTCTACAAAAATCACAAAATTATCCAGGCATGGTGGCATGTGCCTGTAGTCCCAGCTACTTGGAGGCTGAGGCAAGAGGATAGCTTGAGTCCAGGGGGCAGTTTTGAAGTCAGCCGAGATCCTGCCATTTCACTTCAGCTTGGGCAACAGAGCAAGATCCTGGACCTTGCCTCAAAAAAAAAAAGAATAAAATAAAAAGAAAGGAAAAAATAAAAATAACAATATAGCCACTCAATTAAATTTTAAAAAGAAGTTCCAGCTTGTCAGATAAAGATTAGAATCTTAAATAGACTGGAAAAAATATAAACAAAGGTGGTTATTAGGACACACACTTACACAATTTCACAGGAAACAGAAACAATTCTTTTTGTTTTGATAAGTACATCAATGATCTATTTAATATAGATGAAGATGTACATAAAACAACAAAAAATAAGAGATGCAGGCAATTAAGGTTTCCTTAGATGGTATTTTTTTAAAGGGTACTCTAATTAAAGATGTTAAGCTCTTCTCTCTCTTTCTGTCTCTCTCTCTCTTTTATGTTCACTGTAAATGTCTCAAGGAATCAATATATCACTTAAAAATATGAAAAATTAAAAAGAAGATATCAATCTAAAGACAACTTATATTAATATTTTTAGTATATTTTCTTTCATAGTTAATTTTTCTAAAAATACTTTTCTTCATCTTAAAAAAATCTGATTATTTTATGGGTATTTAATAGTGTTCATGACCTCATTTCTCATATTACATGATAACGTAAGTCTTTTCCTAGGTGATTAGAAACACTTGATAAAACAATTTTAATTGCTTCACATGTTTCAGTATGGTGAGCCATATTTTAATATATTGTTGCACATCTATTTAGTTTTCCTTTTGCTATTCCAAATAGCACTGTGATGAATGCTTTGGTGTATATAAAATACTCCCCATATTTAGGCTTGTTTAGGGTGAATTCCTAAGAGTGAAATTACTAGCTCAAAAAGCATAAACATTTTTAATGTTTTGACTTTTATTTGTGTCATTGCCAATTTTTTTTTAACAGAGCTGAGTCCATTTACACTGCTCCTAGCAATGTGTGAGAAAGCAGCTTTCACACTGATGCCATGACTGTATTGTTATAAAAAAACAACGAACCAAACACTTTGGGTCTCTCATTAGTGTTTTAATTTACATATCTTTGATTACTAGTGAGATGGAACCTTTTCCCACTGTTTGTTAAACAACTGAATTTCCTCTTTTGTGAATTGTCTACTATGTCCTTTGTCTGTTCATCTCTTGGGGTCTTTGTTATCCCTATTTACATAGAGAACTGACAAGCACTGCCCAGAGAAAGGCCTTCTGTATGCCACACCATGGAATTCTTCCTCTTTTAAGTTATTCCAGACTCAGCATTCAAAGAGCAATGTGAAGGGGAAACCAGGAAGAGCAAAAAGATCAGTGATAGATTTTTCTGTGCTGTTCAAATCAAAAAAGGTTCATTTTACTGTAGTAAAATGGCTCTTTTCCTTTAACTAACCCAGTACTCATTTTAATACTGTGTGTTGGAAGTTTTGATCCCTTTTCAAACAATTCATTATACATTATATAACACCAGGCGTACATCTCACCATGACTCACTGCAAAGCTATGGTGGTTACGCGAAGTGTTGCCATGCCAGGCTCATCTTTTTAAAATGATTTAATCAAATGTGATTTTAATTTAATTTAACTTGATGGAGTGTCATATTTTATTCTGTAGCCACTTCCTGAAAGGTTGGCACTTCCATGTACAGCTTTTCTTCTGAATTTGATTAGAGCAAGTACAAGGAGGGAATATAAATGCAGACTCCTGGCTGGGTGCAGTGACTCACACCTGTAATCCTAGCGCTTTGGGAGGCTGAGGTGAGAGGATCACTTGAGGCCAGGGGTTTGAGGCTGGCCTGGGTAACATAGTGAGACCATGTATCTATTGAAAAAAGTAATAAATGAATAAATACAGACTCCTGGCTTTGAAGTGAAGGTGATTCCACTGAACTATTCTCACCTTCTGTACTGCAGTGTTCAGTCCCGGCCCTCAGTAACATGCCTGCCATTGGCAATGGCAGGGCTTCAAGCCAGTAAATAAGGTCAGGAGTGGTGGCTCATGCCTGTAGTCCCAGCACTTTGGGAGGCTGAGGTGAGAGGGCATCTGAGACCAAGAGTTTGAGACCAGCCTGGCCAATGCAGTGACATTAAAAAAAAAAAAAAAAAAAAAAAAAAAAGACCAGTAAATTAGTCTAAGACTGCCTTTGTTCCACTTGGTCAATTATGGAACCTTCCTAAATTTCCCTATCTGAAAAATGGGGATAGTAATGGTTCCTCCTATCCAAGATATATTTTAAACGTTATAAGAGAAAAATATTTTGAGGATGAAAGCGAGTGTTAAGTATTACTATATTATAATGAATGTTATTTTAAAATATAAGAACCAAAAATAACTTCTTTTGTCAAATATCTTAAGGTCATAAAGAAAATCAAGACCTATTGGGACTGAATAGGATCTGAGAATCAGCCAAGCCAATCCTCTCATTTGACAGAGGAGAAACTGAGATCATGGGAGGTAATATCCAAGAGAAGACTTGTCCAAGATGGCGCTGCTAATTAACAACAGAGTTAGAATGCTAATTGGAGAGCTCCATCAAGAAATCCCCTCAAGAAATCTTTCTACTGCTTCTTCTCCCCATCCATTGGGTAGAATGTTACAACTAAGTGCTTGCAAGTAAAGAATTCCATATTATTTCCTTATCATCTTTAACAGAAACTGGTTTTGGCTCATGCCTATAATCCTAGCACTTTGGGAGGCCGAGGTGGGCAGATCACTTGAGGTCAGGAGTTTGAGACCAGCCAGACCAACATGGTGAAAGCTTTGTCACTACTAAAAAAATACAAAAAATTAGCCAGCCAAGGTGGCAGGCACCTGTAATCCCAGCTACTTGGGAGGCTGAGGCAGGACAATCACTTGAACCCGGGAGGTGGAGGTTGCAGTGAGCCAAGATCGTGCCATTGCACTCTAGCTTGGGCAAAAAGAGCAAAACTCTGTCTCAAAAAACAAAACAAAGAAACCAAAAAACTGTTTTCAGAACTCCTCTTTTATTTTACACCTATAGTGAAAATAGTATTTAAAATACGGTAAAATCCATAAAGTTTTCTGACAACAGAATGTAAATTTGGGTAAACTAAAAACATTATCTAAAAGTTTAAAAAATAAATATCAAAGAGCAGATTTCAATCAAATGGAAACCTCTTTTGAGTCATACTTGCAATGCAGTCCCGTTCTGTATCAGCCAGTGGGGTACTGCAAACACACAGAAGAACGAAGGTCAGCAAATGAAGTGGAACCAGTTTGACAGAGAATATGCAATCTTTGCAATCTTGTTTCAACAGACTGATTAATATGAGAAGAAATAAATTTGTTAGCCACTAAGAAGGAGGGCTCCGGAAGCTTTGCGATTTAAGAGAAGCACATCACGAAAGGGAATCTACCCCTTTTTCAGTTAACCATTGAAGTGAAGGCATGGAAAACTCTATAGAAATAATGTGGAAGTGCAACAAGGAAATTCAATATCAACACTTTGAAAAATCTTATTCATAAAAGACTGGCAAAGCAGGCAGTAACCTGGTTTATTTGTGTGAAGCTATGGGAAACTATTTTTTGTTTTTATTTGTATAGAGATGGGGTCTCGCTATGTTGCCCAGGTTGATCTTGAACTCCTGGCCTCAAGAGATCCCTCATCGCCTTGGCTTCCCAAAATGTGGAGATTACAGGTGTGAGCTACTGTGCCTGGCTGGAAACTATATTAATAGATACTTTCAATTGGTTAAGTGCTGAAAAACATAATTATAAGTAGTGCTAGAGAAGCCACATGCTTGGATGGAGAGCCAACACAATTTGTCTGTCAAACTCAAGGGAGACGGTTTTTGTTTCCCCCCTTTTCCCCCAATTTCTTTAACTATTATACAACTTTTGCTTTCTTTCATATATTTTCCCCTATATGAAATGGATTTCATATACAGTATATATTTAGTTATAGAAAATTTTATTTCTCTCATTCTACACACACACACAGACACACACACATGCGCACAAAACAGAGAGTTAATCGAACAGAAAAAAATGGTCAGAAAGTTCTACATGGGAAAGACTTTTCTGGTGCCTTTTTTGTGTGTATGAGATAAGACCTTGCTCTTTTACTCAGGCTGAAGTGCAGTGGCACAATGTTGGCTCACTGCAATCTCTGTCTTTTGGGTTCAAGCAATTCTCATACCTCAACCTCCCTAGCAGCTGGGATTAGAGGTATTTGCCAACATACCTGGCAATTTTTTTTTTTTTTTTCTTTTTTAGTAAGAAGGGAGTTTCACCATGTTGTCTAGGCTAGTCTTGAACTCCTGACCTCAAGTGATCCACCCGCCTTGGCTTCCCAAAGTGCTGGGATTACAGATACAAGTGACTGTGCCCAGCTATTGTAGTGCTTTTCCTAAGTAGCCATATTATTTGCCTGTTTCTCTTTCTTTTGTTAAAATAAATCTTTTGGACTTAGCACACCGTGGATAGTGAATAGATGTTTCAGAGTCAGAGGACAGCTCACTTTGATTTCACAGATTTTACAGAATATGCAAAGTACAGAGGCTTTACTGCACCTCTAGATTTGAACGTGGTAGTCCTGCCAATTCTGGAATCTGTGATGTTGTACCAGGAAATGGAAGCTAAAAATATCTAACTTTAGCCATTAATTTTAATCTTTTCTCTCATTAACCTTCAAACAAAACAAATAACATGGTGAAAAATGTTCAAAGCTTTAAACCTTCCCACTGACCCTACACCCCAAAGATCAAAGAATATGCTGTGATTGCCTAAAAGACAAAAAGAAGAGAGATCAAGGCTCTGCATTAATCACGAAGTGAAAATTTGTCTTAAAATCAATCAAAATAGACTTGGCAGGAATACTGAATGAAGCCAACACTTTGCTCTTGTGAAACTCACAGATCACGTAGTGGCTGCATTTTATCTCATAGAATGGTGCCTCCAGTAATGTGAGTGAGAGCACTGGTATTTTCCTGACTCATAAGGACAGGAGTGTGCCGCCCGCTGAATCACCCTCCTCATTTTCTGGGGTGCCTGGGTGTTCTAAGACATTCATGGAGGATTAAATTATGGTTGCCATGACAGCTCCCTAAATGCCATCATGATAATATCAACAGCTATAGTATGAGTGCTCCCTGAATGCTGACTTATTTTCCCTTCCAAAACCTCAATAATTTTTATAACCAAAGTTCTTCAATACCTATGCAAATCAAAAAAATTAGTAAAATCCTTTTTTCTTAATTAGATAGGTTGCCGTATTAAGATACAATTCATCTCTTTCTATAGGATTTATTCTTTTGAGTGAATGGTATTGACATACGATGTTGTTTATTGTATTTTTAGAAGGTAGAATGCATAATATCAAAGTTGGCATAAAAATGGAAAGTTCTCACAATTTTTTAAAGTTGTGGAAGCTTGAATTTGAGGACACAAATCTGAATTTTTTAAGCATTAGCTGGCATTCCGTGATAGAGAGGGCTGGTTTTACACGTGCCAGCGATTATGCAAATGACTATATGTGAGAACCAGGTAAGAGGATGTTCTGTCCCTCTCCCGCTTCCATTCCAATGATTTGAGACATCAGTGAGTAGAGGCAAAGGAAGAACTTCCTTGCAAACCTGTATTTTTATTTTAAAAAATCTCACTGTTGGGAGGTTCCCATACCTTTTAGGAGCACTACCTTAACGCGTCAAGTACTGAGCGTCAGTTAGAGAACATCACAAAACTTTCAATGACCTTGACGCTTATTGAAATGTCTTCACTGAATGTTTTGAAACTAGGGAACTCTTGAGCCTTCCTTGCTGCTTTGTGATACACTGTCATCCTCTCTTCATTTCACTTTCTCTTAGGATGTTGGCTATTACTTTTTCGCTGAGATGTTCCTGGAATCCTTCTAATTTTAGTTGCACAAACATTTATCAAAGACCTGTTATGTTCCCAAACTGTTCCTCATTAGGAAAGCAGTTAATCAAGTCAGGGTCTTGTCACAGAGAAGTCCACTCAAATGAATTTAATGGAAACAGACTTAAAGATGGGCTATTCACAAAGGTTAGGGTAGGGTTAAGAGAACCTTTAAGAGATGGTGACACAGGAAGCATTATAGAGCCTAGAGGGAGCAGGAGCCATCTTTATCGTTTATTGACATGATATGCCATATGCCAGGTTTTGCTCCTGAAACTATTTTCCATGAAATCCCCTTGTGATCTCTTTCTAAACCAACAAGGGCATATTGCAAAAGGGAAACTGTGCCTTGACAGGAATGTGCTGATATGTATTATCTCCTTTTATCCTCCTACCCATCTCAATATACCAATCATATGGATTTTAACACTATAATTTGTTTGTATGTTTTTATCTACTGTACTAGATTATATAAATTTACATGAAGTTTTCTCCACCAATGTACTTACTGTTGGATACTTCTAGAACCTCCAGTGTAATGTTGACTAGGAGTGGCAAAAGCAGGTGTTTTTGCCTTGTTCCCAATATTAGGGAAGCACTTTTATTTTTGAATCAAGAAATACTATTTTTATCTTAGCTGTGTTTCACATATAAACATTGTATGCCCAAATGTGACAAATAGTAAATGTTTTTCATGCAGTCTAAATGATCTCAAATAATGAATTATTGATTGCTGATTTTTATTAAATTTAGGGTAATTTCCTTAGAGTCTATATCTGAGTGAAACTAAAATGAGTGTATATTTAATTTAGAGAATAACAGCAGAACAAATTATCAATTAAAATATATCTGAACTTTGATTGGCTGATTACACATTTTAAATTTGAAGGCCAATTACTATATTTTCTTCTATTAGGTAGCCAGGTCTACATAATTTTGGAAAAAAAGCTCTAGGTGACAATCTGTCTGTTAGCCCTTTACTATGTTGAAGTCAAAATAAAATATAGAGATGAGTCTCTAAATTAAGCATTTTATTTGGGAATCACAGAATTGCAATTCAGAGCATACACACAGACCACAGAGGCTTTCCAGATGGACAATCCCAAAGTCAATTTTAGGTTAAAAAACTTTTAAATTAGAATTTGGTTTTGGGAAAGTGTAAAGATGTTAAAAGGCTTAAAATATTTAATCAAAGTAGAATTACATGCCATTGAGAAGTAATAGCTATTTATTTAATCAGAGTGATTAAAAAAAAGTCTTCAAAAACAAATACAAAAAGTAACATAGGCCAGGCGCAGTGGTTCATGCCTGTAATCCTAGCACTTCGGGAGGCCAAGGTAGGCGGATGGCTTGAGCTCAGGAGTTTGAGACCAGCCTTTGCAACATGACAAAACCTCATCTCTACAAAAAATACAAAACTTAGCCAAGTGCGGCAGCATGCATCTGTAGTTCCTAGATACTAGGGAGGCTGAGGTGGAGGATTGCTTAAGCTTGGGAAGTTGAGGCTGCTGTGAACCGAGATCTCACAACTGCACTTTAGCCTGGGCAACAGAACAAGATGCTGCCTCAAAAATAAATAAAACTGAAAGGGCGTGGTGGCTCATACCTGTAATCCCAGCACTTTGGGAGGCCGAGGTGGATGGATCACCAGACGTCAGGAGTTCGGGACCAGCCTGGCCAACATGGTGAAACCCTGTCTCTACTAAAAATACAAAAATTAGCTAGGCATGGTAGCACGTGCCTGTAATCCCAGCTACTTGAGAGGTTAAGGCAGGAAAATTGCTTTAACCCAGGAAGCAAAGGCTACAGTGAGACAAGATCATACCACTGCACTCCAGCCTGGGTGACAAAGTGAGATTCTGTTTCAAAAAATAAAAATAAATAAAATAGAACCCAGGCGCAGTGGCTCACACCTGTAATCCCAGCACTTTGGGAGTCTGAGGTGGGCGAATCATGAGGTCAAGTGATCGAGACCATCCAGGCCAACATGGTGAAACACCGTCTCTACTAAAAATACAAAAATTAGCTTGATGTGGTGGCACACGCCTGTAGTCCCGGCTACTCAGGAGGCTGAAGCAGGAGAATCGCTTAAACCCTGGAGGTGGAGGTTGCAGTGAGCCGAGATTGTGCCACTGCACTGCAGCCTGGCAACAGAGTGAGAATTTTGCCTCAAAAACAAGCAAACAAACAAAAAAAACCACCAAAGAAATCCAAAATCAAAAACACAGTTGAGACAGAAAAAAATAAAACAACTTGGCTCTGTATTAAGATTACTTAACTTTTTCTAAGTAGTCAAAACCCTAATAAAAACAGGAAAAGTCAAAAAACTACCTTAACATATAACTTATCTGTTTTTTAGGCTGATTGTTTAAATGGTAAAGAAAAACCTATTGTGGCTGGGTGTGATGGCTCATGCCGAAATCCTAGCACTTTGAGAGGCCAAGGCAGGCAGATCACTTGAGGCCAGGATTTTGAGATCAGCCTGGCCAACATGGTGAAACCTCGTGTCTACTAAAAATACAAAAATTAGCCGGGCATGGTGGCACAGGCCTGTAATCCCAGCTACTCGGTAGGCTGAGGCACAAGAATTGCTTGAACCCAGAAGCTGCAGGTTGCAGTGAGCCGAAATCATGCCACTGCACTCCAGCCTGGGCAACAGCACATGACCCTGTCTCAATAAAAAGAAAAAAAGTGAAAAACCCTGTCTCAGAAAAAGAGAAAAACCTCTCGTAGTATGACATTTCTTTTTATGGGATGACTGTTTGAGTTACCTGGAAGTCAAACTTCATGAAAAGATACTAGCATTTAATTAAACACTGGAAGAGTGTGTGACTAAGGTTACGAATATACACCACGTTATAGAAGAGTAATGTAAACAAGAAACCTGTACCTTGAGCAGGGGTGTATATGGCTTGTAAATTTGCCTGGTTACACAGAACAACTTTGACACACCAAGAAAAGCCAAGAATACAGAATCAAGTCATACCAGAGGAAGCATCGTTCTCTCGGGACTTTAAGACAAACATGCATCAGGACACAACACCAGAGTCAGAACTGGGGAAAAAAAGCTACGGAAATTGGTCAAAAAGTTGAGAAAGAAAGTCACTGAGATATTACACAGAGCTAGTCATTTTCTTATGTTTCTTTTAAAGAAAAACTCCTAAAAGTTAACTTGTTGTACTTGGTATACAGGGAACAATGGACAATGCATTGTACTCTCATCTGTACATTTATTTTTAGGTGAAACTCATATTTTATCATCTTAAAGCAGCTACCAAGGACAAATATAATCTTGTCTGGCCAGCAAATCAAGCCACTCCATAACCCCAAATGTGTGCTAACAATTTTGAAGACATTTTCATTTTTATCAACAAATTTAAAATTAGCCAATTATCAAAGATTTACTTAAGTCTTGTGAACTAAAATTTTTAGTTAGTTACTATATTTTGGATAAAATATTTGATTTAAGCACTTAATTTTTCCTTTTAAGTCAAATAATTAGGGTTCTTTTATATATTTTGGTAGAAAATGATCATAGGCATATAGAAATAAAAAAAAAACCATAAAAACATACAAACAAAAACAAAGATCATATAGTTTTTTGTTTGGTTTTATTTAAGACTGGGTCTTGCTCTGTTGCCCAGGCTGCAGTCCAGTGGCACAAACATAGCTCACTCTAGCCTTGACATTCTGGGCTCAAGTGATCCTTTGGCCTTAGTCTCCTATGTAGTTGAGACCACAGGTGTGCAACACGCCCAGCTATTTTTTCTTTTTTTGTAGAGATAAGGTCTCACTGTGTTGCCCAGGCTGGCATATAGTTTTTATTGAAAGTTTACTCTTGAGTAAAGTATAGTAATATAAATTTACTGGTTTATAAGAAGACAATTGGATTCAAACCATATGTTTGACAACATAAGATAAGGCTAACCTTTAAGGTTTTTTTGTTTTTTTTTTTTGAGACAGAATCTCACTCTGTCACCAAGGCTGGAGTGCAGTGGCACGATCTCAGCTCACTGCAACCTCTGCCTCCTGGGCTCAAGCTATCCTCCCACCTCAGTCTCAGGCTGGTTTTGAACTCCCGAGCTCTAGCCATCCTCCTCCTCAGACTCCCAAAGTGCTGGAATTACAGGTGTGAGCCACCACACCCTGCAAGAGCTATTCTAACAAGGTTTATACAATATTTTCTTGGTTTCTGTTACTCATCCTTGAGAGTAAGAGTGCTGCCTTTCCTTCTAGTACAGGGAAAGTGTCTTTTACAAGGAAATTTCATCTTTTGCTTTCAAGAAACAGCATTAAGGCCAGAATAACTATAGAAATACTATTAAAACTATAGTTTTGTCTGGGTGCCGGTAGCTCACACCTGTAATCCCAGCACTTTGAGGTTGAGGCAGGTGGATCACTTGAGGACAGGAGTTCAAGACCAGCCTGGCCAACACAGAGAAACACTGTGTCTACTAAAAACACAAAAATTTGCCAGGTGTGATGGTGCATGCCTGTAATCCCAGCTACTTAGGAGGCTGAGGCACAAGAATTGGTTGAATTAGGGAGGTGCAGGTTGCAGTGACCCGAGATAGTGCCACTGCATTTCAGCTTGGGTGATGGAGAGAGACTCTGTCTCTAAAAAAAAAACCTATAGTTTTAATAGTAACTATTAAGAATAGATTCTTATTAATCAGTATGCCAGAATAGTTGAGGAGTTTTGGAAAAAGAGAGTTTGGCATATAGAGGGATAAAGGGGAGGAGGTATAGGAAGGGGTGGGAAAGGTTTTGGGGAAGAATGAGTCCCAGGTAGCTTTGTGACAGTACTTTGCAGCAAGGCAATCTTTGAGTCTTGAATGTGAGTTTTTGAGCCTCAAGATACCAATTGAGATATTCATCCTACTTGTACTATATGATTTCATAGATGTGACCCTTTATTTTAGTTTTAAGAAAAATGGACTGTTGTAATGATCCCCATAATATTTCAACATATCAACTGGAGTCTCAGAAGGAGTAACTATTTTGGTATACCTTTGAACTTTGAGAACCCATTTGTAAATAAATTTATTTAGGCGATTTGGTTTAATGCCGAATACACAAAAACTAATTTTATACACACACACACACACACACACACACACACATACACACACACACACACACACACACACACATAGAGATGTGGAGTCTCATTATGTTGCCCAGGCTGGTCTTGAACTCCTGGGCTCAAATCATCTGCCTGCCTCAGCCTCCTAAAGTGCTGGGATTACAGGCATGAGCCACCGCTCCTGGCCACAAAAACCAATTTCAAATATAAGTGTGTAAATGAATCAGAAAATAAAGTATGTACTCCCCAAGAGGGTTGATAAGCCTTCTTTAACAAGGGAGAGAAAAAAAATCCCTTTTAAACAGGAGTCCTCATAACCAGGAAGAACAAAATATTCATCTTAACGAAATCTATAGCAAGGAGGGAGAAAGTTCCCCTAAACAGAAGATTTCATATCCAGTAGTGAGTAGTTTATTTATTCCCAAATAAAACTGAACTAAACCAAAATAAAAAATATGAGTTTAAGCCAACAGAGACTCACCATGGGGAAAAGAGGTTGCTCTTAGAAGTTTGGGGGCTCAAGAGACTTGAATGTGGGTACTTCATGCCACATTCCAGAAGCTAATTCTCTGAAGTGAGTCTGCTTGGATGCCACCTCTGACACCAAGTATGTAGAAATCAAAACAAAATATAGAAATGAACCTGTAAATTAAACATTTTATTTGGGAATCACAGAATTGGAATTTAGGGTATATATATGAACATATGGGTGGTCTTTGGTATGTTCTAAGAACAAAAAGAAGGTTGGAAGTTTATTAGAAGGAGAAATATTATGTATTGTTTTGAAAGAAAGCTCACTGCCACCAGAGAAGCTTTTGGGAGCTGGTAAGCTCTGATTGCTGAATGACAGCAGTAGGTAAAACTAGTCTATGAGTCACAGCATGTCATTTCAGCAGCTACTAGGTAAAAACAATCTTAAAGTTACAGCAGGCTGTTTTAGCAGCTGGGCTTGCAGGCAATTTAAGGAGATGGTCCTATGTGCCCTGAGTGATTTCCGCCACCCCATCCCTGGACTCTCAGTTAGTTGGGTATGACAAGAATGCCTTAATTTGGACAATCAACTATTACAAATACTAATTACTTAAAAAAATTTTTTTTTTATACTGCATCTTGCTCTGTCTCCCAGGCTAGAGTCCAGTGGCATGATCTCAGCTCACTGCAACCTCTACCTCTTGGGTTCAAGCAATCCTCCTGTCTCAGCCTTCTGAGTAGTTGGGACTACAGGTGTGTGCCACCACACCTAGCTAATTTTTTGTATTTTTAGTAGAGAAGGGGTTTCACCATGTTGGCCAGGCTGGTCTTGAACTCCTGATCTCAGGTGATCCGCCTGCCTTGGCCTCCTAAAGTGCTGGGATTACAGGCATGAGCCACCGCACTTGACCACAAATGCTAATTCTTTATTCCTGTATTTGTCTTTAATAAAAGTGTTAATTAAAACTGATCATATGAATTTATATAGTAAAAGCAGTGAGATTTTACCAAGAAAATATTAATAAATCTCCTAAAACTCTTAAAGATGTGTTATGTAAATCTGACCGCTATTGTACTCGTGATTCTCTTTGAGTTTTCTGAAAATTAAACCCACAAATAAATATAATCAAATACTGAAACATATCAGACAAAATCATTTACAGGGCATCTGTGTAACCCACGGAAACAAGAAGCAGTTGATATTACAAAGTGGGTGAGTGAACAGATAATCAGAGAAACACACGCCTTTAGTGTTTTTCCCAAAATATGTTTTGTGGACCTTAATTAGCAGACAAAATACCCATGAAATTCTAATTTTATTAAAATGGAGGATCCAATTTGTTAAAACTTGTTCAAGAAAGGCTCTACTAAACTTCAAGAAAAATAAAATACTTCTGAAAATTTATATACATTTCATAAAATGTATACCAAGCCTCAAAATAAATGTAGTACCTGAATTTTAAGTTATTATGGTAAGAAACAGACATTATTCGATCTGAACTTAAACTCTTGAGTTTTTCAAAGGTTTGCCTATGAGTACTAGTTTATCTGATTATTATTATTTTTGAGACAGGGTCTCACTCTTTCACTCAGGCTATGGTGCAGTGGCACGATTTTGGCTAACTGCAACCTCCACTTCCTGGGCTCAAATGATTCTCCTACTTCAGCTGAGACCACAAGCACATGCCACTCTGTGCTTTTTTTTTTTTTTTTGCATTTTCAGTAAAGACGGGATCTTGCCATGTTGCCCAGGATGGTCTTGAATTCTGAGCTCAAGCAATCTGCCTGCCTCAGCCTCCCTAAGTGTTGGGATTATAGCCGTGAGCCACTGCACCCTCCCAGCCTTCTTGATGTGTTTATTTTAATCAGGTAAACTTTTATAAAACAAATGAAGCCCGAATGTTTTGATAACAACAAAAAAGATGGCAGAAAAATTTTAAACATTTTCACTATATGAATAGATAAAACATTCTGATATTTTGAATATCAAAAAGTTTAAATATGAAGTCTATTTCTTATGCCTTCCATCTACTGTGTTTATATCTCAACAGTTACTTTGTTCTAGTTTAATACCTATACAGTTTAATACAATATTCTGTGCCATATTTCTGCATTTTTCACGTAACAAAAAAATCTTGGAGATCTTAATGTTAAAACAAAGAACTTTGATTTTTTGCTGTTGTTGTTAACAGCTGTACAACGTTCAAACATATGGCTCTATCATAATTTAACTAGTATCCTGTTGGTGGATACTTAGCTTGTTCCCAGTCTTTTGCTATTCTCAACAATAAGAAACACCTTGTGATTTCTTATATGTGGAGACATCTGTGGCATAAATTCTTAGAAATGAAATTCAAGGCTCCAAGTATATATGCATTTGTAATTGTAACAGATACTGCCAAATTCCTGTTTCTTTATAGCCCAGCCAAAGTAGTGATGCCAGATACAGTTTTATGCTTTTTCATTTAGAAATATACAATGAAAAGTAGGTTACTTATTAAAGAATTAGAAAGAAAGTAGGACAAGTTTATACAGAGTACAGACTACATTTTCACCCAAAAATACATTCAACAGGAATTTATTGTGCATCTACCTATGCCAAGTTCTTTTAGGCACTTGGGATATATACACAAACAAATCAGACTCAAATCTCTGCCTGTGTGTGGAGCTTCTAATTCAATTCTACATTTTGGAACTCTCTGGTACTTCACAAGAAGCCAGTTAAATGTCAAAATCCTGAAAATGATCTGTTGAAATCCTGAGCACAGGCGCCAGACATATGCTACAAGTGTTATTTAAAAACTCACTAGAGGCAATGTTGCATATGATCATAGCTCTCCATCAGGTTCTTTTAAAACAACACACTAGAGAGAAAGCTCTTTTTATCCGACTCCATCTGCTGTTGGTGGTGATCAGCATACTGTGGGCATTGTACTATGATCCAAGATTAGGCTGTGAAATAGGAAGTGGAGTTACAGGCAGATCAGCAAGTGTATGCAAACTGAGTTCTTTCCCTTGCTGAAACCAAGGGTGCCTAATTCAGGTTTGGAGAGTAGGGAAGATAAGGTTATCAGCACATTCCTATTAGGGTCGTTTCCTTTTTGCACTGCTCTTGTTTTGGTTTCATAAGGAGAACACAGCAGAGTCTACGGAAAACAGTTTCAGAAGCACACAGGCAATACTCTTTATACTGAACAAATGCATGAAAGCAGAACGGGTTAGAAACTGAGGGAGCCAAGGCGGTGAGTGCCAAGGACTGTGAGAAGCGAATGCAAAGATAGAGACAGCACAGTCTCAGGTTTATTTTTTCTACAAAATACTCATTGTAAGCCTCTTTCCTTTCTAAATGGAGAAAATCTTAACACTTTAGCTCGCATTAGACTTAATAAGAATGTTGTAAACCACAGTTGTTAAAGTCTTGCTACTGCCCTACTGGATTCTTTGCATCCTGTAAGGAACAACTCGGAGTTCAGCTGGTTGATAATGAAGCCAGGGATTGTGGCATCTGCAAGTACAAAGTGAAGCAAAGAAAAGAGCCAACTCTGGAGAATAGCTCTTGAGCGCTTGAATTATATAAATGCTGGGTGTTCCCCCCCTCCCTTTCTAGTCTCTATTATTAATAAATATTTCATCATGACACCACAACAGGTACAATCAACAACTGGTCAAAGAATGAGTAATTTCTCAACTTCCAACATCTCTCAGTTATTTTTTTCTCACACGCATTGAATTCTCGAGCTAGAAGGCGGCTCATTTGAGAACTGAGGTTCAGAAGACCGACGTGCCAATAAATGGCAGAAGCCAGGTCTCTCGCCTGATTCCCATTCCAGCTGAGCTCCTGCTGCCACAGGAGCTTCAAAGACCTTCCAAACGTGTGACTTCCGGCTCGGTGCTGCCACACTGCAACCCGGGAAGACTCTGGACAACGACCGTGTGGCTCCCGCAGGGCTCGCACCCGCGGGCCGGTGGGCGGCCGAACGCTGCCCGACTGGTTCTGCCCTGGAGCGGCCGCCCGCGTCCCACGGGTCTCCTCAGCACACAGTGTGCCCTGCGGGTCCTGCCCGGTGCTCTGGCGGCTCCGGCCACCGACTCAGTGCCCCGAGTCCCATTCCGTCCCCCCGAGGCGGCGTGCGGCACTTTTTCGGGGGTCCCAGTGGAACTTCCAGGCCCGTGAACGACTGACCCACGCCCAGCGGCAGTTCCAGGCGCCGAGGAAGGGAGCGGCAGGGCCCACGGCCGGGTCGTCTTTCCCTGGGCTCCCTTCCTGCAGCCCTGGCGCTCCGTCCGCCCTTCCCTGGTTTTCCCTACGAGCGTTTTCTTAACGCTTCCCACTCCTTGTTTACAAAGTGCTGAGCCCCCTGGGCCGCCGGGCTCCGTGCGGGGCCAAGTTCCTCACCCCGGCCGCCCCCGCCCCGTAAGCCCGCCGGTCGACGCACCCGGCGCCCGCCCCGACAGTCCGGGAGCCCGACGCCCGCCCCGCACGCCAGGGCCGTCACGTGAGCCGCCCGCCCCGCCCCCGCGCATCACGTGAGCCCCGCCCCCCGCCCCGCGCCCCGCCCCCGCGCCGGCGCGCTCCGACGTGCCCTGGAACTTACCCTCCCTCAGAGGCCAGCCTGCGGGGACGGGCCGGCCGCGGCCGCCGCCGGGTGAAGCCTCTCCGAGCTCGCGTCGCCGACTCGCAGCCGCTGGGCGGGCTGAGGAGGGAGCCGCCCGCCGCGAGGCCGCCGGGCTCCGGGTGAGGTGCGAGGCGCGGGTCCTGGCAGACGGAGGGGCAGGTTGGCGAGGCGCTGCACAAAGGCGCGCCGGGGCCCGGGCTGTGCCCGCCGAGGGCGGTGGAGTCGGGGGGGAGCTGTGTGCCGGAGGCGCGGCCGCCGCGCCGAGGTGCGAGCGAGTGGGGGCCGGGCGCGCCACTGGGGGCTCCGGGCGCGGGGGTGGGCGCCGGGGGGAGGGGGCCGGCGCAGCCCATTGGCTGACGTGGGCGAGAGGGTTTAAATGACCCGAAGTTGTGGCTCCTTTGCCCCCTGGGTTTCCTGACTTCCTGTGTGAGGGCAGCGCCCGCCGCCCCGCCCCCAGGGAGGAGAGTGTGAGGGTGCGCGGATGTGTGTGCGAGTGCGGGAGAGCGCGCGTGTGTGCACAGGGCGGGTGTGTGCGTGTGTGTGTGCACAAGGCCGGCCCGGCTCCTCCAGCGCCGTGGGCCCGCTCTCTGACCGCGGTGGGGCTCGCAGGCCTCCGCCCACCCGGGGCGCCCACCTGGGGCGCCCACCTGGGGCGTCCCTCGGGTACTGTTGACCTTAAACCGGACACTTTCTTCTTTGCGGTCTTTCTCGATGCCCCGCCCCTGCTGGACGGACAGGCCTTCGCTCCCCTCCAGCTTCTCTGGGCGGAATCTCCTCAAAGTCCTTGAATTGAAAAATCCTCTTTACCAGCGCGCCGCCCGCCTCCCGTCTCGGGGGAGCTGGTTGTCTTCTCAGAATGGCTGTCCTTTACGCGTTGCTACTTAGGTGACTGCAGACCCTCTGAGAAGAAATGGCCACACGGTCATCGTTAGAGAAAAGGGCACGCCCTTCAGCTTTCGAGGCGTGTGATGTTTTCCTTTTAACTGCAGTTGCAGTTTTATAAATGCATTTGCAAAGGTTAAAGCACGACGTTGGAAGTAGACCTTTATCGAAAGTTCTCATGTCATCCCAAGTGGAGTGTTTGTTGTGAGCAGAGGCTTTTAGCACTCGAATAACACGATTGCTTGTGGCTGGCTCTATGGCTAATCATGATATAGAGAAGTTTATTTTATCGACTGTTTAGGCATGCATTCCTAAAGGGAGGTCGTGGAGGAAGGAAGTCTCACTCGGGTTCTGGTTCACATTCTGCCACCCGACTTCTAGAGGTTAGACCTAGGGAGACTCCAGGTGTTTCAATGGAAGTGTTAAAAAAGTATCTAACTCCTAGCCACGCCTCTCTCATACTTAAAAGTTGGGAACGGTGGCCTAGAGGTGTATTTACTTGGGCAAATCACATTTTCTTTACCTGATCCGTAGGAGGGTGTTTTACGGAATGGGTCATCTTCTGCCGCCTCTGTTCTGAATAGGCAGTCTGGCTCCTGGCGCAGTGTTTTTTTCTTTGTTTTAAAATTGCCTTGGAAACGTTTCAGAGCAGAGTTTTGAGAGCCCAGAGCAGGAAGTGATCCCGAGCGATGCCACCTGAAGAGCCAGACCCACTGGGCACATTTGTGCGACCCCTGGTACTATGTGGCTCCTCTGCTCTGAAGGTGTTTCTCTGTTGGGGAAAAATAACCCCCAAAAGTGTAATGTAACAGATTATGGGTGTGTGTATATTTATGCCTCAGTAGTTAGATTTCTGTTCGTATTTTATCAACCACAGAAGCTAGAGAAGATTGATGAATCACCGATTCTTAAGATAATGCCGCCTGTGTAGATTAGTTGTTCATCTGTAATGATCAATACATTACATCTCTTTCGGCTTTATATTTACTAATACCAGTTGTTTTGAGATGCAAATGAAAATAGATAAGTGCTGTAGAAAAACAGCATGTTACCTGTAGTTAGTCATTTGGCTTTAGTATCTGCTCAGTGGTTTTTTAATAGGCTGAAAGAAAGTGAGCTTTACAAATTTTTAAGTACTTTAAGTTATGTAAGTTACATTACTGAAAATAATAAGGGTGATTAAAATCTTTAAATGTAGTAAAAACTGTAAATAGTGGTGATCCGTAAAACCGTCAAACAGTAGTACTAGTATTTTACTTACCTGAGAAGATAGGCATTACAGTTTTATAATAAATCATAGGAGAGAAAAGTGAAATTAAACTTTTGTCCTGTATTTAACAATTTTGGCTAGAATTGCAAATATGCACTATTTTGTAGTGTGCATCAGATGTGAAATGTATGGTAGTGCCACATAGCATCACTGTACTTCAAATCGGACTTTTCGGATTATCTCTCTTGAGGAACCTATTGGGCAGTTGTCCTTGTTTTTTTTTTTTTTTTTTTTTTTCTTTCAGTCAGCTGGCCCTGGCTCATTGGTATATATATGGCTTTGCCGTGATTCAGCCATTTCCCTATTACTTTCATTGACTTCATGGACTTAATGAATATCCTGCAGTTTCATTTTGCAGTGATTAGCTTTTTATTTGAACTGAACTGCCAAATGGTGTACTCGCTAAGCCTCCCTCTCCTGTTGATAATCTAGTGCTTCTCAAACTTTAATGTACATAGGAATCACCTGCGCTTCTAATATCCACTTGGTCATGTGGATGCTGTTCTGCCAGACCACAGACCACTGTTTTCCAATAGAAGTATAATGCCTATGTAAATTACTGTGTAGTGGGCCCTGTGGCTCACGCCTGTAATCCCAGCTCTTAGGGAGGCAGAGGCAGGAGAATAGCTTGAGCCCAGGAGTTCGAGACCTGCCTGGACAATATAGTGAGACACCCTTTTCCACAAAAAGGAAAAAAACAGACACCACCAACAAAAAATAAGCATAAATTACTGTGTAATCTGAAAGTTTCTGTAAGCACATGGAAAAAAGTGAAATAGATGAAATATATTTTACTCATTATGTTCACAATATCACTTTAACATGTAATCAATATGAAAATTATTAATGAGATATTTTATGTTCTTTACACTGGACCAGGTGTTTTGCAATATCAAGTGTGTTTTACGCTTAGAGCTTATCTCAATTTGCATTGGGCATGTTTGACTAGTGGCTACTGTATGGAACAACAGTTTTGGAGTCTAAAGTCTAGACCAGTGTTATTCTTAGTGTATTTTCAGATTGGCCCCATCAGCAGTCCTTGGGAATGTAAATATTAGGGCTCCACCTCATACTGGTTGTTGTTAGATTATCTAGGGCTGAGGCCTGTAGTCTGTGGTTTGAAAACTCTCTGGGATGTGGCTACACAATGTATATGTGGCATCCTGGATGGTACCCTGGAACAGAAAAAGGACATTAGGAGAATACTAAGGAAATCTGAATAAAGTGTAGACATTGTTATGTGTCAGTATGGGCTCATTGAATACGACAAATGTACCATACTTACATAAGTTGCTAACTGGGGAAACTGGGTCCAGAGTACATGGGAATTCTCTGTACTATCTTTGTAGTAATTATGTCAATCTAAAACTCTTTTAAAATAAGTTAATTTTTTAAAAAGTAGTTCTTCAGATTATTCCATTGTTCACTAAACGTTTGAGAATCCAGCGATCTAGATGATTAATCACTTACACTACTGCAGCCTGGTTGGGCAGGATGGTGGCCAGTATTGGATAATAATAATAGTGTTTTTGTAATAAGAGCTAAAATTTCTAAAGCACTTGCCATGTACCAGGCTCTGTATCAAGTGCCTTACACAGGTTTACTTATTTAATTCTCCTAATATGCGGTATGTATTATTAATAAGCTCCATTTTACAGATGGAAAAAACTGAAGCTCAGAGAGGTTAAATGACTTGTCTGGAGTCATACAGCTAGCAAGAGAGAGACAGGATGTTTTATAAATTATCAGTGCATTTGTAACTATTTTTCTACTCACAGCTTTGCTTCCTTGAGTAAACACCAATTAATATAGATACTCTGTGATGTCTTAAAAGTTACAAAGTTCTTTTTCTTCTTACAAAGATCTTTTGAGCTTTGTACTGTTTCCTTTGTTTTACAGACAAGTTAAGGTGCCTAGGGTCCTGAGAGCTGATAAATGGCAAAGCCTAGATTTAAATTTTAGATCTCTGACTTCAAGTTCTATGTTCTTTTCCCGTACTGCAGTAGAATTTGGAGTATGTTATGAGGTTAGAGTGATATCTTTTAAAGTTGATTGAAAATTTTCTATATTTTGCTACATATTTAAAAATTTTCAATTTTTTGAAGATATAATATACGTAAAATACACTAATATTCAACAATGAAAAAGAAGGAACTGTGGATACAACATGAATGAATCTCAGAAGCATTAATCTAAGTGAAACATGTCAGACACAGAAGGCTATATACTATATGATTTGTATTTTTCTATTATCACAGCTTTTACTTCCTTGAGTAAGCAGTGATTAATGTGATGCCATCTATCATGCTTTATATCTAAATGCTTTTTTCACATTTTCTCTTCGCATTCTTACAAGGATCTGTTGAGGTTTGTATTGTTCCTGTTTTAGAGATGGATTGTACCACAATTTGTATTCACAAGTTCATAGTCCTTTGGGTTTTCAATTTCTGGCCATTATGAATGTTCCTTAGATTTATTTATTTATTTTTACTAATTATGGGTTTTTTACTTTATAGGCTCTCTTCTTGGTGTCTTACGTTGTTATATTAACACTCTCTTAGTGTGGGCAAGCAGATCTGAAGGGATGAAAACACAGCTTAATCTTTAGTGTTTTTTGATCAGGAAGGGCTTGGTCAGGGCTGTTTAATAAAATATTGAGTTTGTGAATTTTTTTTTTGTTTTTTTTTTTTTTTTGAGACAGGGTCTTATTCTGTCATCTGGGCTGGAGTGCATGAACAGCTCACTGCAGCCTCTATCGAACTCATGGGCTCGAGTGATTCTCCCACCTCAGCCTCCTGAGTAGCTGGGACTGCAAGCAGGAATCAACATGCCTAGCTAATTTATTTATTTATTTATTTATTTTGGTAGAGATAGGGTCTCACTATGTTGCCCCTGCTGGTGAATTTAAAAAAAAAAAAATACAGCAGATTCCTCTCTTTCTGCTTTGCTGTGTATCTGTATATTGAGGCCAGGTGCAGTGGCTCGTGACTATAATTCCAGCAGTTTGGGAGGCCAAGGTGGGAGCATTGCTTGAGACCTGGCATTCCAGACCATCCTGGGCAAAATACTGACACTCTGTCACTCCAAAAAATTTAGAAATTTAGCTGGGCATGGTGGCATGTACCTGTGGTCCTACCTACTCAGGAGGCAGAGGTGGAGGATTGCATGAGGCAAGGAGGTTGAGGCTGCAGTGAGTTATGATGGCACCACTGCACTTCAGCCTTAGTGACACAGTGGGATCCTGTCTCTCCAAAAAAAAAAAAAAAGACCCTGAATATTTGAAGATATAACAACCATTCAATAATGGAGAACCCTAGTACCTCTTAAAAAATTGTAATTTATGTTTTGGTGAGAAAAGCAGGCATTGTGATTTGCTGTAAACACGGCGTTTAAAGGTAAAGAACAAAAGAAATATGTCTGTAAGTTGTTTAAATTATTTAAACATGGGACAGCATAATGTAAGATGTTATGAATATGAGATAGCTATGCATTAATTTTAACTTGAGTTTTAGGTTCAGAACACAGTTGCCTAGTAATAAGCATTTAAATCAAGTACTTAAAATCTAGTTTGAGGGAAAGTTATTATGGCATTACAAGATGCCCTGTACCTGCCCATCTTGCATATTTCTTGCCCTTTTCTGAGGATCAGCCATTTTTCTGAAGACCTCTGGTCCTTTTATTTTGAGAATGATGCAAGAAGCCACAGCTGAGTGCTAGGTGTGTTTGTTGCTGCTAGCATGTCATTTTTACTGACAGCCAGGAAATACATGTGTGTGTGTGGATAATATCAAGCAGTGTATATACACATCTGTAATATTTCTATATAACCACATTTATATATTTGTGGTAAACTAAAAATGACTTCCTACTGATGTCTCCATGTCTAATCAATTGGTTCATTCTTGCCTCCTTCTCTTGCTTATCTGTAAAATTTCACTCCAACATTGAGAAACCTGGTGCCTACTATCTACCATTCAGTTACTTAAATTGTTTTATTCCAGTATACATGTAAAGCAGCATCAAGTTTTTTAACTCATACCCCTAAGGAAAGTACTTTATCTACTTTTGTGGAGTTCCTTTTGCCTATTTTTCCCCTTGCAATTAAAATTATTTTTAAATTTTTTGTAGGTACAGCCTTGCTGTGTTGCCCAGGCTGGTCTCAAACTCCTGGCCTTAAGTGATCCTCCTGCCTTGGCCTCCCAAAGTGCTGGGATTATGGGTATAAACTACCATGACCAGCCCCTTCTGCCTGTATTCTTATGGACTCCACTGATTTCCAAAGTAACTTATGTCAGCATTTCCCTCCCCCACCGAACCTGTTCAGTGAGGTCATTTCACGTATTTGTAGTGCTGTTAGATTCTTGTCACATCTGCTTTCCATCTTGTGATCTTGCCCCTGTGCAGTGATATTTTTAAATTTGCATACATTGGAGTTCATGCTTTTCACTGCAAAGACCAGTGGGTTTTGATAAATGCATAATGTCTTATATCTACCATTATATTATTACTGTATACAAAATAGATTTGACTTAAAAGCATCGTCTGTCCTTCACCTATGGAATTCTCTCTCCCCTTCTCCTGCTCCAGACAATCACTATTTATGGTTTTGTCTTCCAGAATGCCGTAAATTGAAATCATTCAGTATGTGGCTTTTTCATACTGGCTTTCTTTCATTAGCAACGTATATTTAAGATGTGTTATGTTTTATCATGGTTTGATAACTGATTATTTTTTTTTCGAGACAGAGTTTTGCTCTGTTGTCTAGGCTAGAGTGTGGTGACATGATTATGACTCACTGCAGTCTTGACCCCTGGGGATCAAGTGATCCTTCTGCCTCAGCCTCCCAAGTAGTTGGGACTATAGGTGTGTGCTACTACACCTGGCTAATTTTTTGTTTTTTCTAAAGATGGGGTCTTTCTTTTTTCTTCAGACTGATCTTGAACTTTTGGTCTCAAATGATCCACCTGCCTTGGCCCCCCAAGTACTGGAATTACAGGCATGAGCCACTGCACCCAGCCCTGATTTCCTTTTATCACTGAATAATAGTCCATTGTATGGATGTCTCACAATTTGTTCATCCTTTGTCCTGTTGAAGGACATCTTGGGTTTTTTCCATTTTGGGACAATTATGAATAAAACTACTATACACATTCACGTGCAGGACTTTTTGTGGACATAAGTTTTCCACTCATTTTGGTAAATACCTAGAAATGTGATAGCTGGATCTATGGTAAGGGCATGTGTAAGTTTGTAAGAAACTGCTAAACTGTTTTCCAAAAATTTTGCATTACCACCAGTAAAGAATGAGAATTCCTGTTTACATCCTCATCAGTATTTGGTAATGTTAGTTTTTGGATTTTAGCCATTCTAATAGGTGTGCAGTGGTCTCTCATTGTAGTTTTAATTTGCAGTTTGATTATGATGTTGAGCAGTTTTTTAAGTGCTTATTTGCTCTGTATGTGTGTGTTTTTTTGTTTGTTTGTTTGTTTGTTTTTGGTGAGGTGTCTGTTCAGATCTTTCGCTCATTTTAAAAATGGAGTTGTTCTTATTGAGTTTTTATAATTATTTGTGTATTTTGGATACAAGTCTGTATCAGACTCGTATTTTGCAAATATTTTCTCTTTGTGTTTTCATTCTCTTAACAAGTGTCTTTCACAGAGGACAAGTTGTTAATAGAATACTAGCTTAATTTTTTATTTGAAGGATCATGAATTTGGAGTATCTAAAAACTCATTGCCAAACCAAAGATTATATTTCATCCTTTTTGAATTGGAATATTTTCAATATTTATTTCTTGCATTTAAAAAATTATTATTATTATTATTTTGAGATGGAGTTTTGCCCTTGTTGCCCAGGCTGGAGTGCAATGGCGTGATCTCGGCTCACTGCAACCTCTGTCTTCCAGGTTCAAGTGATTCTCCTGCCTTAGCCTCCCAACTAGCTGGGATTACAGGCATGTGCCACCATCAGTCCCCCACCCCCGCCAGCTAATTTTTTGTATTATTAATAGAGCCAGGGTTTCTCCTTGTTGGTCAGGCTGGTCTGGAATTCCTGATGGCAGGTGATCCACCTGCCTTGGCCTCCCAAAGTGCTGGGATTACAGGCATGAGCCACCACGCCTGGCCTAAAAAATTAATTTTTTAGTACTGAGTAGATTTTGGGTAATGATACGGGAGTTTTTTTTTTGTTTGTTTTAAGTAGAAGACATGTCTTCCAATGTTTCCCAGGCAGGCCTTAAACTTCTGTCCTCAAGCAGTCCTCTTGCTTTGGCCTCCCAAAGTGCTGGGATTACAGGTGTAAGCTGCCATGCCTGACCTGAATTGGAATGTTTTCTACATTCTTACAACATTCATTTTTTTTTTTTTTTTTTTTTGAGACGGAGTTTCGCTCTTGTTACCCAGGCTGGAGTGCAATGGTACGATCTCGGCTCACCGCAACCTCCGCCTCCTGAGTTCAGGCAATTCTCCTGCCTCAGCCTCCTGAGTCGCTGGGACTACAGACATGCGCCACCATGCCCAGCTAATTTTTTTGTAGTTTTAGTAGAGACGGGGTTTCACCATGTTGTCCAGGATGGTCTCGATCTCTTGACCTTGTGATCCACCCGCCTCGGCCTCCCAAAGTGCTGGGATTACAGGCTTGAGCCACCGCGCCCGGCCCACAACATTCATTTTATAATTCTAGCAATATTGTCTACATTCTTAAAACAATCAAGAAAAAGTCATTAAGTCCAGTCTATTTCTAAGACTTCATGGCACAAATCTTTTAAAAATACCCAATGCAAATGTCATTTTAGTTAAAACCTGCTTGCTTCCTGAAATGCTTCTGGTATCATTTCCTAATTTTTGTTTCAGATTCAAATTTTGGTTTTGAATTTACTTTACCAGTTTACGCTTGATTATATGTCTGCCTGCTTTACAATTACCTGATTCTTTCTTTTTTTTTTTTGTTTTTTTTTTTTTTTTTGAGACAGAATCTTGCCCTGTCACTCTGTCGCCCAGGCTGGAGTGCAGTGGCTTGATGTTGGCTCATTGCAAACTCTGCCTCCTGGGTTCAAGGGATTCTCATACCTCAGCCTCCCGAGTAGCTGGATTGCAGGTGTGTGCCACCATGCCCAGCTAATTTATTTTGTAATTTTAGTAGAGACAGGGTTTTGCTTTGTTGGCCAGGCTGGTCTTGGACTCCTGGCCTCAAGTGATCTGCCCGCCTCTGCCTCCCAAAGTGTTGGGATTACAGGTGAGAGCCACTGGCCTGGCCCGATTATTTCCGATATCCTTTTTGCTGTTTCGGTTTTTGCTATTTCTTTATGGCCAGAATGGTTTATAATAGAATCACTAAACTTTCCTTCTCTTCTTTGATAGCCTACCTAAATTCAGATGAGAAACGTCTTATATTTTGCATCTGTTTTTTCTTATTTTAAACATTTTTTGTAGAGACATCGTCTCACTGTGTTGCCCAGGCTGGTCTCAAACTCTTAACCTCAAAGGATTCTCCCACATTAGCCTCCCAAATGCATGAGCCTGTGTGCCCAGCCCTTTTTGCTGTTGTTGTTGTTGTTGTTAAGAAAGCAGGGAATATTTATTAAAAAAAAAACGAAGTGCCTAATAATGGCCTATGATTTTTGTTAAGTGTACAACTTAACAAAAGTATTTGATGGAATGATTTCTTGTGCTGGAACTTATGCTGGAATTGTTCTTTACTGTTTTGTTGTGCTCATTAAGATTAATTGATTTCTGTAGTAGGGGTCTGGTTAGGGATTATTAATTTTAAACAAGTACTTCAAAAAACTACTTGGAGGATTTAATGCCAAGTGTCAGTGCTTAAACTGGTAAAGTTGCTTAATATTTTATATATTTGAAGCTATGTTAATATTTTATAGTTCACAATATTAGCATTGTTAAATAGGTTATACGTATCTCAATCGGACTTAAATTGTAAACTCATTAATTAAGATACATTATGTTTCTTTAACTTTTTGTTTACCTGTTTACTTTTTGATATACCTGGTAAGGATATCATGCTGAGAGATGTGGTTGGTTAAAGCAGATGTCCTGGGGGAGGAACACAACATTTGCTTAATTGTATAATTTTTGTTAGGCTTCTTGGTAGTTTAAATGGGAAGAAAAATTTAAAAATTTGCAGATAGAAAGGAGGCTTTTAGGTTATAAAATAGCATGATAGGAAGTTTGAATCTGCCTTAGGGGCAGAGAAGTAAAATATATAAGCAGGCATGTGTGTGTGTGCGTATGTGTATGTGTGGTGTTGAAACATGAGGAAAAAGTATCTGGAAAAAGGGAGGAGGAAGAAAACTGGTAAGAGGCATGAAAAGCTTGTGTGGGCATTTTTGACACTGCTAAGAACAGCATCCGGGTGTAGCAGGCAGTAGATACGCAGGCCTTGTATATTCTGGGAGTTGGATACTTAGTAGTTCTAAGTGTGTGGGTTGATATGGATGGAGGTGTGTGGTGATGGGATAGTATAGAATACATTTCAGTTACAGGAGTGTCATGCTTGGAGATAGCATTGTATTTGACTGAGCAAACTCTTAACCGAAATACTTTAGGGTAACAGGATAAATAGCATTCAACTTTCTCTAAAGAATAGAATCTACAGGTTTGGGGAGTAGAGGAAGAAACAACCCAAAATTAAAACTGTGAACCTTTGTTTCAATACAGCTTATGTTTATAAGTAAAAATAGCATAAATTATTCACCCATTTGCAGATACTTTTACCAGGATCTAAATTTTTAGTGCTCCCATAATAATTTTAATTATTTTTTTCAGAGAATTTACTTGATTTGTTTTTATCCTTTCTGTGAAGTTTAAATTTCATCTTTTTAAATGTAAATTATTCCATGATTTCATTTCTGCCTTCTCAGAACATTTTAAAAAATTGATCACACTATGTTTTTAATTGTTTACAACCTGGTGTTTTGAAGTATATATACATAGTGGAATGGCTAAATCTAGCTAATTAACAAATGCATTACCTCACATAGTTATCATTTTCGTGGTGAAAGCACATATCCACTTTCTGCTGTTTTCAAGAATACAGTGTATTGTCATTTACTGCAGTCACCTCCTGTACCTCTTGATACACCTTGCTGTATCTCTTGAAATTTATTCCTCCTATCTGATGTAATTATGTGTCCTTTGACCAATATCTCAGCATTTTTCCCCCAGGCATTCAGCTCTGGTACTATTTCACTCTCTTTTTTAAAACTCATCTTTTTTTTTAAGATGGAGTTTCGCTCTTGTTGCCCAGGCTGGAGTGCAGTGGTGCAATCTCGGCTCACCGCAACCTCCACTTTCCAGGTTTAAGCGATTCTCCTGCCTCAGCCTCCTGAGTAGCTGGTATTACAGGTATGCAGCACCACACCTGACTAATTTTGTATTTTTAGTAAAGGCAGCGTTTCTCCATGTTGGTCAGGCTGGTCTGGAACTCCCTGAGGTGATCTCCCCGCCTTGGCCTCTGAAAGTACTTGGACTACAGGTGTGAGCCATCACACCCGGCCTCAACTTCTTTGAGATCAGTTTTTTTAATTCCATATGAGTGAAACCATCTGGTGTTTGTCTTTCTGTGCCTAGCATATTTCATTTGACATAATATCCACTGGGTTCATTCATGTTGTTTCAAAAGGCAGGATTGACTTCTTTTTTTATGGCTGAATAGTATTCCATTGTGTGTATGTGTGTATGTATATACACATGTATCCTTTAATGGACAGTTAGATTAATTCTGTGTCTTGCCTATTTTGAATACCGCTGCAATAAACATGGGAGTACAGATACATCTTCAACATACTGTTTTTGTTTCCTTAGGATATATGCCCAGTAATGGGATTGCTGGATCATATAATAGTTCCATTTTTAATATTTTGTGGAAGTTCCATATTGTTTTCCATTATGGCTGTACTAATTTTCATTAACACTAATAGTATAATAAGGGTTCCCCTTTCTCCACATTCTCACCAGCTTATCTTTTTTTTTTTTTTTTTTTTTTGAGACGGAGTTTCGCTCTTGTTACCCAGGCTGGAGTGCAATGGCGTGATCTCGGCTCACCGCAACCTCCGCCTCCTGGGCTCAGGCAATTCTCCTGCCCCAGCCTCCTGAGTCGCTGGGATTACAGGCACGCGCCACCATGCCCAGCTAATTTTTTGTATTTTTAGTAGAGACGGGGTTTCACCATGTTGACCAGGATGGTCTCGATCTCTTGACCTCATGATCCACCCGCCTCGGCCTCCCACAGTGCTGGGATTACAGGCTTGAGCCACTGTGCCCGGCCTACTCACCAGCTTATCTTTTGCCGTTTTGATAATACCTGTTCTAATGGGTGAGGTGCTTTCTCATTGTGTGTTTGATTTGCATTTCCCTGATTAGTGATGTTGAGCATTTTTTTCTTACACCTGTTGGCCATTTGTGTGTCTTCTTTTGAAGAACATCTATTCAGGTCTTTTGCCCATTGTTTAATTGGATTATTTGTTGTTTTGTTGTTTTTTTGTTTTGTTTTGTTGTTTTTTTTGCTGTTGAATTATTTGATTCTTTATCTCTTTTGGATGTTAGCGCCTTGTCAGCTGTATAGCGACATGCAAAGCAATGAAGCTAGACCCTTATCTCTCACCATAAAGAACAATCATTTCAAAATGGGATTAGAGAATTAAATATAAATCCTAAAACTATGAACCTGCTATAGAAAGAAAACATAGGGGAAATGCTTCATAACATTGGTCTGGGCAAGGACTTTTGGACATAACCTCGAAAGCACAGGCAACAAAAGCAAAAAATGGCAAATGGCATTATTATTATTATTATTATTATTAATTAATTAATTTTTTTTTTTTTTTTTTGTGTCGGAGTTTCACTCGTTACCCAGGCTGTAGTGCAATGGCGCGATCTCGGCTCACCGCAACCTCCGCCTCCTGGGTTCAGGCAATTCTCCCGCCTCAACCTCCTGAGTAGCTGGGATTACAGGCACGCACCACCATGCCCAGCTAATGTTTTGTATTTTTAGTAGAGACGGGGTTTCACCATGGTGACCAGGATGGTCTCGATCTCTTGACCTCGTGATCCACCTGCCTCGGCCTCCCAAAGTGCTGGGATTACAGGCGTGAGCCATCGCGCCCGGCAGTATTATTTTCTTAATAAAAAATTGTACTAAAAGCATTCAGAATTTTAACAAAACAACTGCAGCTTTTTGTTTTTGCAATTACAGAGTGGTATTTAGTTAACAGAAAATTATTTCGTATAAGCTGCATAGAGACAACTGAAGATGAAGAAACTACCATTTCCATATGTAACTGATTTGTTCTGTGCACCAAATACCTTTAAATTCCATGCCGTTTTATAGCCACCGTATTATACCAAGAAGGTTAGTGGCTATTGAAAATACCACCCGGACAGGGCTATCTGAAGACACGTTTGGTAGTGTATTAACGGTACAAAAAAAGAGAAACACTGTACAGTTTCAAAACAAATCTTACACAGCCTTACATTTCAGTTTTTTCTTCAAAAGGAGTGAGTGAGTTGTGTACAGGAGGGTTAAATGCTTTATAGACAAAAAAAAAAACCTAGAACCAACTGATTTGTCATCATCTTCATGTTTATCTTTATTTTCCTCCTTGTCCTCCTTCCCTTCATTTTCCTCATCTTTCTTCTTTTTCTTGCCTTTTTTTCAGCCTTAATGACCCTTGTTTTTTTTGGAGCATCGGGCTTTCCTTTAGCTTGGTATACAGCAATATCCTTCTTGTGTTTTTCCTTCAGCTTCACAACCATCTTTCCATAACATTGCGTGTCATCTGCAGCAGCATCATCTGCATCTCTCCCAGTTTCTTTGCAATATATCCAGTGGATAGGCCAGGATGTTCGCCTTTTATTTTTGGCACAACTCAGAATGGAACAAGAAAAAGGCCAAACAAAGGAGGCCTCTTGGGTGTCTTGGGTTCCTTGAACTTCTATTTTGTTTAACCTTTGGGAGGCATGTAGGTTTTCATTTCTCATTCATAGTGGGCCTGGTTTGTCTTTGCCTGACTTCACATTTTCCCTTTTCTTTAGCAAACATGGTTTTCCACCTCTTTGCCACTTCATAGAAGACCCTGAGAAGCTGACTGAAGCATCTGGGTGCATCTTCTTGTGCTCCTCCTGGCAAGTTTGCACAAAGAATGCATATGATGACATTTTGCTTCGTGACTTCTTTGGATCTTTGCTCATGTTTGGTTATTTTTCTTCAGCAAGTCACAGAGTTGCTCAGTGCCTGTCTGGCTCACACTTGCCCTGGCATTGTTTTCTGTGGAGCTCAGTGTACTGCTGACATACGGGATTATATCAAACTGAGATGCTTCTGCATGGCAAGGGAAATAGTCAACAGAATGAAGAGATGACCTACATTATTGGGAAAATATTTGTAAACCGTACGTTTAACAAGGGGTTAATATTTTTATTCTTTCTGAATCTAGAATTTATAATAAGCTTTTTTCTTTCATTTTTATGTGGCTCTTCCTTGACCTTGGATTGTCACATATAGTTACTGCTATGTGACTTTCTGTATGTTTATAATTTTAATAGTTTATCTTGGGGCTTCCCAACCTCTTTCCCCACCTTTCACCCTGGTATTGACTAGAAATCTATCTTAGCTCTTATTCTTTATCACATTGTGTTCACTCTTGCTCATTTTGCCTGCCTTGGTATCTAACTACCTTTTTTATAGAGATACCTTTTGACTACTTCTCCATCTCCTTTGCCCTCCTACTTCTCACTGCCTTTAACTAAAACTCTCGATTGGATGTCTCATGTTTAACCTAGTGAAACCAACTTTCTTATCTTTCTTCCTAACTCCTTCTTCCTACGTATCTTTGTAGTCACTGGGGAAGGTGTCGTCATAAAGTCTGGCAGTGAAAGAGACTCAACGTGGACTGGCGTTTAACCCACTGTTGTTCCCCAGCCCCATAGTTCCTCTCCCACTAGTGTGAAACCATATAGCTCACTTATTATTCTTCATCCTTCTTTTCTCCATTCTTATGGATAAATGTCTAACTAACTATAATGTGTCTGAGCTGATGTAACCTTCTGAAGAGTAGCTGCATATTCCCTCGCTCATCTCTGTATCTTCAAAGATATTTCTTAAGTTATTTTATTACTTCCCTGGAAAAAAGCAAACAAACAAAAAATCACCCGAGGATAAGCATTTCAGTGTAAAATTTTGAAAAGTTGTGAAAAATTTGTATAGGTAAAGGATCAAAGCATATAGTGTCCTGGTAATGCATGAAAATAATGACTGAACATCAGAAAGGTCAGAATTTCTGTTTGCTGTGATGGAAAAGACCATGGGGTGAGCATATTTGGTAGAGCTTGGGTAGGGTAGAGATGGAAATACATTTTGCATATGATAAATTTGAGGTATTTATTGGACCACCAAGTAGATTTGGTTGTTATGTATCAATAGTCGTTTTTAATCTAGAAGAATCCCACTCCCTTGATGGTACTTTTTTGAAGAGTTCAGGTCTGTTTTCTAATAGAATATCTCACATTCTGGATTTGTTTGATTGTTTTCTAATAATTGCTTAAGGTGAAAAGTGCTTTTGACAAGAATACAACATAGGTAACATTGTGTGTCTCTTACTGCATCACATAGGAGACATATCAGGTTGTGTTAGTGCTGTTAAGTTTGATCATTTGGTTAAGCTTGTGCTGCCAAATTTCTCCATTGTTAAGGTATTTTTTGCTATTTAATATTAGTAAGTAGGCTGGGCACGGTCGCACCTGTAATCACAGCACTTTGAGAAGCACAGGTGGGTGGATCACGTGAGCCCAGGAGCTTAAGACCAAGCTGGGCAACATGGTGAAATCTCATCTCTACAAAAAATACAAAAATTGGCAGGGTGTGGTGGTGTACACCTGCAGTTCCTGTCACTCGGGAAACTGAAGTGTGAAAATAGTTTGAGGCCAGGAGGTGGTGGTTGCAGTGACTCCACATTGTACAGCAGCACTCCAGCCTGCGTAACAGAGTGAGACTGTGTCTCAAAAATAAATAGCTGGGTGTGGTGGCTCATGCCTGTAATCCCAGCATTTTGGGAGGTTGAGGTGAGTAGATCGCCTGAGATCAGGAGTTTGAGACCAGCCTGGCCAACAAGGTGAAACCCTGTCTCTACTAAAAATGCAAAAATTGGCCAGTCATGGTGGCTCATGCCTGTAATCTCAGCTACTTAGGAGGCTGAGGCAGGAGAATTGCTTGAACCTGGGAGGCAGAGGCTGCAGTGAGCTGAGATTGCACCACCGCACTCCAGCCTGGGCAACAGAGTGAGACTGTGTCTCAAATGAACAAACAAACAGTGGACAAATGTGTTAGGACACCTAATAACTTTTAACATATGTTTTTATTCTCTTTACCTATTCAATACCATAAACTTGAAAAGCAGTTCTTTTAACAGTTTTATAATACAAAAGTTGTTTCTTATGTAATCAGAAGTTTACAAAGATGCTTGTCAGAATAAAAAATAAGGGACAAAATGAAGTTGAGACAGTGTGGAAATGTAGCGGGAAAGGGCAGTGGTAAGCCTCAGTGGCTGTTGGTGGTTGTGTTTGCATGTGTTTGGTGGGTGTTGCTGACCACAATCTTAATGTATAAAACTTTCCTGGTTCTTTATAGCAGTTATAAAAAAAGTTTTGCTTCTAAAGGCCGGGCGCGGTGGCTCACGCCTGTAATCCCAGCACTTTGGGAGGCCGAGGCGGGTGGATCACGAGGTCAAGAGATCGAGACCATCCTGGTCAACCTGGTGAAACCCCATCTCTACTAAAACTACAAAACATTAGCTGGGCATGGTGGCGTGTACCTGTAATCCCAGCTACTCAGGAGGCTGAGGCGGAGAATTGCCTGAACCCAGGAGGCGGAGGTTGCGGTGAGCCGAGATTGCGCCATTGCACTGCAGCCTGGGTAACGAGCGAAACTCCGTCTCAAAAAAAAAGTTTTGCTTCTAAAATTATAAGCAACATTATATTCTTAGTCTTATTTCAGTGATCTTGGTTTGAGTTAATGATTTTTTTTTTTTTTTTTTTTACAGGTTTAAATGTGATACTGGTATAGATCTCCTTGTTCTAAGGTAATGTTTTATTTTTTTGAAACTGTATTTTATTAAGTTTGTTAGTCAAGTAGTTGGTCTAGAAAGTAAATTTCAGTTACTAAAATTGTATCAGTGACTAATTGACTTACCACCTAGCCTTAGAGGCTTTATCTGTCACAGAGAATATTGTTATCCTGAGGAGAATGATGGTTACTACACCTGTAGTGTACAGTAATATGCTTAGTACTTGTGTGTTGGAGAAAATTAGTAGGTTGTTATCGAACCTCAGGTTCACACATTTTTGGTAAATCTCAGTTTGCCTTAGGATCCTTGAGCATTGGGTTGAATGCATTTGTTTCCTAGGGCTGTTGTAACAAACACTACAAACTGGGGTGCTTAAACAGCAGAAATTTATATTTATTCTCTCACTGGTCTGGAGACTAGAAGTCCAAAATTGGTTTTGACAGGGCTGTGCTCCCTCAGAAGTCTCTAGGGGAGAATCCTTCCTTCCTCAACCCTTCCCGGCTTCTGGTGGTTGCCAGCAGTCCTTGGTGTTTCATGGCTTTTAGCTGCTTCACTCTACTCCAGTTTCTGCCTCTCTCTTCAGATGGTCTTCTCCCTCTGTAGCTTTCCTCTGTGTAAATCTCCTTCTCCTTTTTTTCTTTCTTTCTTTCTTTCTTTCTTTTTTTTTGGAGACAGAGTCTCACTCTGTCACCCAGCTTGGAATGCAGTGGCGTGATCTTGGCTCACCACAATCTCAACCTCCCGGGCTCAGGAGATCCTACCTCAGCTTCCCAAATAGCTGGGACTACAGGTGCAAGCCACCACACCCAGCTAATTTTTATAATTCTTGTAGAGGCAGGGTTTTGCCATGTTGGCCAGGCCAGTCTCAAACTCCTGGGCTCAGCCTCCCAAAATGTTGGGATTACAGGTGTGAGCCACCATGCCCTTAATCTCCCTCTCCTTATAAATGCATGAGTCATTGGATTTTGGGGCCCGCCCTAAACAAATATGACCTTGTCTTAACTTGATTATATCTGTAAATACCCTCTTTCCAAATAAAGTTACATTCCCAGGTCCTGGGGTTCAGACTTTAACTATCTTTTGGGGGAACACAATTCATCCACAGATAGGTGAGAACTGGCTTATGCTATAGCGACATGAGGATGCGGTGATCATTTAAACCTGTAATGTTATGTTCTAGAAGGTACTAAAATATTTAGGAATTGGTATAGAAATAAAAGTAAATGCATATTGGTTATTATTAGTGAGCCTTTCTTTCTTTCTTTTTTTTTTTTTTTTTTTTTTTTGATACAGTGTCTTGCTCTGTTGCCAGGCTGGAATGCAGTAGCGCAACCTCTGCCTCCTGAGTTCAAGCGATTCTCCTGCCTCAGCCTCCTGAGTAGCTGGGACTACAGGCACGCGCCACCATGCCCAGTTAATTTTTGTATTTTTAATAGAGACAGGGTTTCACCATGTTGGCCAGGATGGTCTCGATCTCTTGACCTTGTTGTGATCCGTCTGCCTTGGCCTCCCAAAGTGCCAGGATTACAGCGTGAGCTACTGCTCCTGGCCATTAGTGAGCCTTTCTAAGAAGGTGAATGAGATTTGAAGGAGTCATGAAAGAAAGGAAAGTTCTTCTCAACGATTCTGTCTACCTGATTAGTGTATATTTACTATTCTAGTTATTGGCTTTGGCTTTGGTCATAAGAGACTGAAAAATGTAGATTACAATTAGAATGAAAGTGTTTTTAATGTAGCAGTACATATGATATTAGACACACATTTGCTTTTTGGGATTTGAAGTAATGTTCTTTAAATGACCTATACTCTATGTTGCTTGTGAGTAAATACCAAATCCAGTTTGCATTAACTTTTTTCTTCATTCTCTTCCTCCATTTAAATGAAACAGCTATCTTCACCCAACAAGCCATAAAGCCATAATGTGGCATAACATCCTTTTTGAGAGGTGAATATTATTGAGTGAAAATGGCTGACAGAAGTGGGAAGATTATTACAGGACAAGTGTATATTGAGGTGGAATATGATTATGAATATGAAGCAAAGGACAGAAAGATTGTCATAAAACAAGGGGAGCGGTACATCTTGGTGAAAAAGACCAATGATGACTGGTGGCAAGTCAAGCCAGATGAGAATTCCAAAGCGTTTTATGTGCCAGCCCAGTATGTGAAGGAGGTCACACGCAAAGCTCTAATGCCACCTGTTAAGCAGGTAGCTGGTCTGCCAAATAATTCCACAAAAATAATGCAGAGTTTGCATCTTCAGAGATCAACAGAAAATGTGAACAAATTGCCTGAGCTTTCAAGTTTTGGAAAGCCATCGTCGTCTGTTCAAGGAACAGGTCTTATTCGTGATGCCAATCAGAATTTTGGACCCAGTTATAATCCAGGTCAGACTATCAACCTAAGTCTGGACCTGACCCATAATAATGGAAAGTTTAACAATGACTCACATTCTCCTAAAGTTTCCAGCCAAAATAGGACACGCTTATTTGGTCATTTTCCTGGTCCAGAGTTCTTGGACATAGAGAAAACTAGCTTCTCCCAGGAACAATCTTGTGATTCCGCAGGAGAAGGCTCCGAAAGAATACATCAAGATTCTGAATCTGGTGATGAACTTAGCAGCAGCTCCACTGAACAGATAAGGGTAAGATTAAAAATAGAATGAGGAAACACTTGTACCACCCTAGTAAAAACATTAATTACGTTTTTGTTTTAATTGAAATATTTGTAAGAGTTAAGACTTGTTTTGCTTTGTGTTTTCAGAGTACATGGGTTCTCTCCTGATTTAAAGAGATAGAAAATATGTGAAATAACTTGTGGAGTTGATAAAGGGTCACTTTTTGGTTTCTATAATTATTTTTATACCATTACAGGACTAGATCTACTTTAAGTGTGGAAACTATTTTTTTCCCTCTCTCTGTTGATTATGTATAAGGCAGAGGGGATTTACTTAATTTATTCAGTGATGATATTTCTTTTAATAGAAAAGTTTTTACTCTTTTCTACCTGTACCCATTTTAACTTGTTTCCAAGAAGTCTTCAGGTGATAATGGTTATATGAGGAAAGATGTCATTGGAATATTAACTGCTAACTTTTGTCTTAAGTGTCTTAAGTATCCACACTTGATTTCAGTGCATATTACCCTGGAAAACATTTTCTGTTTTCATGTTTCTTTTTTTTGTTTTGATTTGAAGACAAGGTCTTGTTCTGTTGCCCAGGCTGTAATGCAGTGGAACAGTCATGGCTCACTGCAGCCTGTGCCTCCTGGGTTCAAGTGATCCTCTCACCTGAGCTCCTCCGCAGTAGCTAGTACTACAGGTGTGTGCCACTACACTCAGCTAATTAAAAAAAAAAAATTGTTTCTGCAGAGACAGGGTCTCACTATGTTGCCCAGGCTGGTTGCTTTCTGGGCTCAAGTGATCCTCCTGCCTTGGCCTCTAGAGAGCTGGGATTATAGGTGTGTGCCACTGTACCTGGCTTTTTTTTTTTTTTAAACCTAACTTTCTTTTGAGATTAGGTCTATGCCATTTTATTTCTCGAGTGAAGACATTTTAAAAGTACATGCATGAAGTTGAAACTTGAATATATTTTGAAAAGTCTAATTTTAAGTAAATTTAAAAATAATGAATTTTTGGTGTGAAGCTCTGTTGTAAGATTATTCATCACGTCTGTGAATAATTGTGAGGTGTGCCCTTAAGTGAGGTCTGATTGTCATGGAAGTATATTCTTTCTATAGGTTGTAATTTTTCTTGTGACATTGTGGAATGAAAATAGGAAAAAGGGAAGACTCTCTAGAAAAACTTCTAGTGTTTGAGATGAAGGAAGCTACATTAAGTTGCTCCGTCAGTTTATCATTGTGTGTCTTAATGGGTTTTTATTCCGTCTTTATGTGATACTCTAACACAGAATATATAGCTATTTTTCTATATATAGCTCCTTAGGGAATTAATGGGCTTTAGGAAAGACACAGAATTCCATCCAGCCATCACCACTATTTCACACTTCAAATTACATTTTATATTTATGTACACACACAATCCTATGTATCTTTTTTTTTTTTTTTTTTTTTGAGGCGGAGTTTCACTCATGTTACCCAGGCTGGAGTGCAATGGCGCGATCTCGGCTCACCGCAACCTCCGCCTCCCGGGTTCAGGCAATTCTCCTGCCTCAGCCTCCTGAGTAGCTGGGATTACAGGCACGCGCCACCATGCCCAGCTGATTTTTTGTATTTTTAGTAGAGACGGGGTTTCACCATGTTGACCAGGATGGTCTCGATCTCTTGCCCTCGTGATCCACCCGCCTCGGCCTCCCAAAGTGCTGGGATTACAGGCTTGAGCCACCGCGCCCGGCCTACAGTCATCTTAAATTAAGTTCACTGCCCTGGAGTTCCATGGCTTGTAATCTCTCCTGGAGACTTAACACTGTTTGGAAATCCTTTTAGATTTCTCCAGCCAGCCCTCTTCCTAATTCTCCATGGCTGCTCTTCTGGACCGTCTCCATTTTCCTTAGTTATCTGATTCACTTACTTTCCCCTGCTCTCGTGAGAAGATAACCTTGCCTTCCACTTTACTGCAAACATGAAAGCCATGGGATGGAAACTACTTCAACTTTGGGGAGCACATAGTTAATAGTACTGGCTTTAGATTGGAATCTGGTCCTATATCACTTGTCAGCTGTGTGATAATCGGGGAAAATTACTGAACCTCTTTGTTTTAGTTTCTTCATTTTAAAGTTGGAGTCCCAGGGTTCTTGAGGCACATGATAAATGCATTATTTTTATTTATTTATTTTTTTTATAGACGGGGTTTCACCATGTTGGTCAGGCTGGTCTTGAACTCCCGACCTCAGGTGATCCGCCAGCCGTGGCCCCCAAAGTGCTTGGATTACAGGCGAGAGCCACCGTGCCTGGCCGATAAATGCATTATATATGTATTAATGCTTAATAAACTACCCCCATTTTAAATGGCTTAAAATAGTAAACATTATCACTTGATTCCTGTGAGTCACTAAATCAGAAGTAGCTTAGTTGGGTGATTCCGAAGGCTAGGGCTATCTCCCAAGGTTGCCAACAGTCCTAATGAAGGCCGAGGCTGGAGGAGCTGCTTCTGAAGATGGCTCACTCATGTGGGGCTAGTTGGGCCTCTTCATGGCTGCTTGTGTGTTGTTTATAGCTTTCTCCAGACGGAGTAGAGAGAATGTGGTAGACACTGCATTGTCTTTTATGTCCTCATTTTGGAAATTTCCCACTGTCATGTCCAAATGATTGTGCAGTTCAGCCCTCTTCTGTGTGGGAGGAGACTACACAGGGGTGTGCATACCAGGATTTGAGGATCTTTGAGGAGCCCCCTTGGGGACTGGCTATAACAATAAGTATACCGTGAAATGTAGCTGCCATTATTATTGTTATCTTATTATTTCCACCATCAGATGTATAAATATACCTGTATCAACAATCCTCTTTTCCCCCAGTACAATGCAAGCGTTTCCTGTTCAATCAAAGCATTTTCTTCTCATTCACTCTTCCCACATTTCACTCACCTTGTGCCAAAGATTATATAGTATTGTGCTCATAGGGTTTTAGACTTGTTCTCAAGTGTTTTTCAGCATTTACATTTGCTCATGTTTTTCTCATCTTAGTAAGGCTCTTCTTCAGCTGCGCCTTCCCCTCTGAGCATTGTTTTATCTTCCTTTACTTTTATTGGTGACCTTTGGAAAGAGTGGTATGTATTCACTTTCTGCATTTCCTCATTTACCACTCACTTGGTAACCTCTTTAGTGTGATTTCTGGCTCCACCACACCACCCAAACAATTTCTGCTAAAGATACTCATGGTTTCATTGTTGATACATTTACAAGGCAGTAAAAAGAATTTTAGTGTGTGTCTCTAGTCCCAGCTATGCAGGAGGCTGAGGTGGGAGGTTCACTTGAGGCCAGGAGTTTGAGACTAGCCTGAGTGACATAGTGAGACCTTGTCTCTAAAAAACAAAACCCAAAAATCTCCACAAAATTTTATACATAATACGCCCTCACAGTCAACAAGATTAATGATCAGATGCCAAATTGAAATAATTTTTTGGCTGGGCACAGTGGCTTACGCCTGTAATGCCAGCACTTTGGGAGTCTGAGGTGGGTGGACCACCTGAGGTCAAGAGTTTGAGACCAGCCTGGCCAACATGGTGAAAACTCATCTTAACTAAAAAATAAAAAAATTAGCTTGCTGTGGTGGCAGGCACCTGTAATCCCAGCTACTCAGGAGGTTGAGGTGGGAGAATTGTTTGAACCTGGGAGGTGGAGGTTGCGGTGAGCGGAGATCACACCACTGTACTCTAGCCTGGGTGACAGAGTGAGACTCCCATCTCAAGAATAAAATAAAACAAATAAATAAATAATTTTTTTATTCAGGCATAGCCAGGGTGTAAATATTATTAATTTTTAGTGTATGGCTTGATGAATTTTTACTTATGTATATACTCAGTTACCCATCTCAAGCCCCTTCCACAATATCCACATCCTCAGCTCCTATGTCTCTCCTAGGAGGTTTTCATTTTTCTGACTTACGTCACTACTCATCAGTCTTCTTTAATTAAACTTTTCATTTTGAGATAATTGTAGATTCATAAGCAGTTACAAGAAATAATTTGGCGGCTGGGTGAAGTGGCACATGCCTGTAGTAGTACTTTTGAGAGGCCGAAGTGGGAAGATTGCCTGGGCCCAGGAGTTCGAGACTAAACTGGGCAACACGGTGAAACCCTGTCTCTACAAAAATTAGTTGGGTGTGGTGGCATGTGCCTATTGTCCCAGCTGTTTGGAGGCTGAGGTGGGAGGATCACTTGAGCCCAGGAGGCAGAGGTTGCAGGGACCTGAGATTGTGCCATTGCACTCCAGCTTGGGCAACAGAGTGCAATCCTGTCTCAAAATAATAATGATGATAATTTGGAAAGGTCTCTTGTACCTTTTATCCAGTTACCTTTAGTAGTAGCATGTTGCAAAACTATACTGTAATATCACAATCAGGGGTTTTATATTGGTACAGTTAATATGCTGAGCATTTCCATCTCCACAGGGATTCTGTATGTTGCCCTTTTATAGCCATAACCAATTCCCTCCCACCTTAACCCTGATCGCCACTCATCTGTTCTCCATTGCTATAATTTAGTCATTTGAAGAATTTTATATAAACGGAATCATACCTTTGGGGATTGGCCTTTTCATTCAGTATAACCCTGCAGATTGAGCCAGGCTGCTGTATGTTATCAATAATTTGTTCTTTTTGTTGCTGAGTAATACTCTATGGTATGGATGTACCACAGTTTAAGCATTCATCCATTGAAGAACATCTATGTTGTTTCCAGTTTTTGGCTGTTGCAAACAAAGCTGCTATAAACATTTCCCTACAGATATTTATGTGAATATAACTTTTGATATTTTTTGGATATATGCCCACAAGTGAAATTGCTATTCATAAAGTAGTTGCATGGTTAGTTTTTAGGAAATAGTCAAAGCATTTTTACAGAGTGTACCATTTTACATTCCCATTAGCAACGTATGAGTAATCTGGTTCCTCTGTGTGCTAGGTGTTTAGTGTTGTCGCTGTTTTTTTTATTTTAACCATTCTGATAGGTGGGTAATGATATCTCATTTTGATTTTGATGTGCATTTCTCTGATGGCTACTCATGTTGAATATGTTTTCATGTGTTTATTTGCCATTGATACATCCTCTTCATTGAAATGTTTCTGCATGTCTTTTGCCCATTTTCTAATTGGATTGCTTGTTTTTTTTTAACTGTTGAATTTGGAGAGTTTTTTTTTTTTTTTTTTTTAACATAGTTTAGATAGTAGCCATTTGCCACATATGTGGTTTGCAGATATTTTCTCCCAGCATGTAGCTTGCCTTTTCATCCTCTTAATAGAGTTTTTGCAGAGCCAAAGTTTTAAACTTTGATGAAGTCCTGTTTATCGGGTTTTCCTTTTGTGGAATCATGGTTTTGTGTTAAGTCTAAGAACTAGTTTTAACTTTGTGGAAGTCCAGTTTATCAGTTTTCCCTTTTATAGATTATGCTTTTATGTCAAGTCTAAGAACTCATAGCTATATTAGGCGTCTCTGGAGAAATAGAACTGATAAGGGGGAGTGTGTGTGTGTGTGTGTGTGTGTGTGTGTGTATGTATACAGTCATGCACTGCATAATGACATTTCAGTCAATGATGGACTGCATCTATGATGGTGGTACCTGAGATAATACTGTTTTCTTTTTCTTTTTTTTTTTTTTTTGATAATACTGTCTTCTTAATGTGCATTTCTATGTTTAGATACTCAAATACTTAACCATTTTGCTCCAGTTGCCCACAGAATACAGTACAGTAACAGATTGTACAAGTTTGTAGCCTAGGAGCAGTAGGCTATACCATCTAGTTTTGTGTAAGAACACTCTGTGATGTGTGCCCCAAAATGAAATTGATTGTTACATTTTCAGAAAATATCCCCATCATTAAGTGATGCATGAAGTCCAGAATTTGCAGGGTGGACTGGCAGGCTAGAGACTCAGGAAAGAGCTGATGTTGCACTTAAAATCGATACACTTGTCTGGTGGCAGAATTTCTTCTTGCTTGAGGTAGGTCAGTCTGTTCTATTCAGGCCTTCGTTTGATTGGATGAGGCCCACCCACATTCTGGGGGGCAATCTGCTATACTCTCAGTCCACATTTAAAAGTGTTAATTTCATCCAAGTAAAACCACACTGTCAAAGAAACTTTCAGAATAATGGAAATATCTGGGTATTGTGGCCCAGCCCATTTGACACATACAGTTAACCATCACAGAAGCCTTCGATCCTGAATGCTATCTTATTATTTTTTTAAATTTATAGTTTCACATTTTATGTTTGAATTTGCAATCCATTTTGAGTATTTTTTCTTTCTTTCTTTCTTTTTGAGATGGGATCTTGCTCTGTCGTCCAGGCTGGAATGCAGTGGCACCATTGTAGCTCATTACAATCTTGAACCCCTGAGCCCAAGTGATCTTCTCAGCCTCCTGAGTAGTTGGGACTACAGGCATGTGACACCTTGCCCAGCTAGTTTATAATTTTTTTGTAGAGATAGGGTTTCACTGTGTTGCCCAGGCTAGTCTTGAACTCCTGGCCTCAAGTGATCCTCTTGCCTAAGCCTCCCAGCATGTTGGGATTATAGGAATGAGTCACTGTGCCTGGCCATGAGTTTAATTTTTATATGAGGTGTGAGCCTTAGATCAAGGTTCTTTTTTTTTTTTGGCCTATGGATAGCTAATTATTATAGCACCATTTTTTGAAAAGGCTGTCTTTCCTCCAATAAATCGTCTTCTACCTTGGTCAAAATAATTCGGGCACCTTTGTGTGGATCTATTTCTGAGTCCTCTATTCTGTTTCACTCATATATGTCCCGTCTTTAATAACCATGCAGTCTTATTTACTATAGCTACACAATAAGTCTCGAAATCAGGTAAACTGATTCCTTTCCCTTTATTCTTCTTTTTTACAATTGTTTTTAGCTATTGTGGTAGGCTAAATAATACTTACCAAAGATATAGGTCCTAATCCCTGGAACCTGTAAATGTTACCTTATTTGGGAAAGGGGTTTTTGCAGTTGTAGTTAAGTTAAGGATCTTGATAAGATCAGCCTGAACCCTCTGTGTAATCACAAATGTCTTTATAAGAGAGAGGTAGAGGGCAGTGTACACAGAGAATGCTATGTAAAGAAGAAACAAAGATCTGAAGTTACTGGCCTTTAAGATATGAGTGATGTGGCCACAAGCCAAGGAATGCCAGCAGCCACCAGAAGCTGGAAGCAGCAAAGAGAGAATTCTCCCCTATAGCCTCTGGTATACACATGCAGGAGTGTTAGAATTATTAACTTGTACCCCTGTGGAATGTGACTTTATCAACTAGAATATAGTATTTATGTACTAGAATATAGTAACTTTAGTTGTCCACATTCTACACATTTTCAAAGCTTTTGAGATTAGCACCTTTTCTCTTATCTTGGTTTGAGGTAGTTTCAACTTTTTTTTTTTTTTAGATTGGGTTTTTGTTCTCTCACCCAGACTGGAGTACAGTGATGTGATCTCGCCTCACTGCAACCAACCACCTCTCAGGCTTAGGTGATCCTCCTGTCTCAGTCTCCCAAGTAGCTGATATTACAAGTGTGCACCACCATGCCCAGCTAATTTTTTGTATTTTTAGTAGAGATGGGGTTTGCTTTATGTTGGACAGGCTGATGTTGAACTCCTGACCTCAAGTGATCTGCCAGCCTTGGCCTCTCATAGTACTGGGATTTCAGGCGTGAGCCACTGAGCCCAGCCCAGTTTCATACATTTTTAATAAAATTAAGTTATTTTGTCATATTCTGCATTCCATTCTGGAATTCCTGACCTACCTTAAACTCCTACATTAAAAAAAAATTGCATACATTGAGGTTCATTTTTGTGTGGTAAACTTAAATGGGTTTTGACAAATGCACAATATTGTGTATCCACAAATTACATCACCATACAGGATATAATTACTGCTTTAACATCCCCTGTGTTTCACCTATTTATCCTTTCTTCCCTTACACTTCTGGCAACCACTCATTCGTTGACTCTCATTGTAGTTATGTCTATTCTAGAATGTCTTTTAATTGGAATTACACAGTAGGTAGCCTTTTTAGTTTGGCTTCTTTCACTTGGGAGTGTATATTTAAGATTCATCCATGCCTTCTCATGGCCTGATAGCTCATTTCTTTTTATTGCTGTATAATCTAATTATATGGCTATATCACAGTTTATTCATTTATCTATTGAGTGATGTCTTGGCTGCTTTCAGTTTTTGTTGGTTATTAATAAAACTTCAGGCCGGGCGCGGTGGCTCAAGCCTGTAATCCCAGCACTGTGGGAGGCCGAGGTGGGTGGATCACGAGGTCAAGAGGTCGAGACCATCCTGGTCAACATGGTGAAACCCCGTCTCTACTAAAAATACAAAAAATCAGCTGGGCATGGTGGCGCGCGCCTGTAATCCCAGCGACTCAGGAGGCTGGGGCAGGAGAATTGCCTGAACCTGGGAGGCGGAGGTTGCGGTGAGCCGAGATTGCGCCATTGCACTCCAGCCTGGGTAACAAAAGCGAAACTCCATCTCAAAAAAAAAAAAAAAAACTTCAATGAGCATTCATTAGCAGGTTCAGATTAGATGGATAAAGCTTTAAGAACATGATCAATGATATGTTTGACTGTAGCGTGATATGACTCTGTTTAGCTTTGTAAAAAACTGCCAGACTGTCTTTCAGAGTGGTTTTTTATTTTCTATTCCCATCAGCAGTGGATGAGAGTTGCACCACATATTAACCAGCATTTGTTATTACTAGTTATGTTGGATTTCACCCATTCTAATAGATGTAAGGTATCTCATCGTTTTAATTTGCATTTCTTAATAACAAGCAGTGTTGAGCATTTTTCATATGCGTATTATTTGCCATCTTTATATCTTCTTTGGTGAAGTGCTTATTCAGGTATTTTGTCAGTTTTTAATTGGGTTGTTTTCTTATTGATCAATTTTAAGAGTTTCTTGTATATTTTGAATGGAAATTCCTTAATCAGATAGATGTTTTACAAATACTTCCCACTCTGTAGCTTGTCTTTTCGTTCTCTTAACAGTGACTTTTGTAGAGCAGTAGTTTTCAGTTTTAATAAAGTACAAAACTAAACAATTATTCCTCTCTTGGATCGTATTTTTACTGTTGTATCAAAAAACTCATTGCCAAACTGAAAATCACCTAGATTTTCTTCTTCACTTCTAGAATTTATATAGTTTTTCTCCTAAAATACAGGCCTGTGATCCATTTTTACTTAATTTTTTGTGAAAGGTGTAAGGTCTTTATCTAGGTTCATTTTCTTCACATATATCCATCTAATTGTTTGACCATCATTTGTTGTAAAGACGTTTCTCTCTCCATTGAATTGACTGTTCCTTTGTCAAAGATCAATTCACTATGTCTTTCGGGTATGTTTCTGAACTTTTTATTCTGTTCCATTGATCTGTCATTCTTTTGCTGATACCATGCTGTCTGGATGTAATGTAGCTTTAAAATAAGTGTTGAAAATAACTAATATGTGTCTTCCTACTTTGTTGTACTTCAGTATTGTGTTGGCTATTCTAAGTCTTTTGCGTTTCCATGTAAGGTTTAAATTTTACTTTGTCCATATCTACAAAATAGTTTGTTGGGATTTTGATTGGAATTGGGTTGAATCTATAGATCAAATTGGAAAGAATTGACATCTTAACACAAGAGTCTTATAATCCATGGACAAGGACTACATCTTCATTTATTTAGACTGCATTTGATAACGTTCATTAGAGCTCTGTAGTTTTCTGTACCCTTTAGCTATCACCCCGCTGTTCTCTGTGCTCCACAGCACCAATCAACTGTTAATCTACTCTCTATCTCTATAGATTTTCCTATTCTGGACCTTTTATTGCAGTGGAATAATATTTATGTGGTCTTTTGTGACTGGTTTCTTACACTTAGCTAAATGTTTTCAGTGTTCAGCCATGTTGTAGCATGTATCAGTACTTCATTCCTTTTCATGGTGGAATAATATTCTGTTGTTTATCCATCTGCCACCTTTGGAGCATTTCACTTATTACCACCTTTTCTGGGCAGTATGAATAATTCTGCTATAAATGTCTGTGGACGTGTTTTCATTTCTCTTTAGTAGATACCTAGGAGTGGAATTGCTGGGTAATAGGGCAAATTTGTGTCTAACTTTGAGGAACTGCCAGAGTGTTTTCCAAGGTAGCCGTACCATTTTACGCTTCCACCAGCAATGCATAAGGGTTCCAGTTTCTCCACATCCTTGTCAATACTTTTTATTATCTGACTTTTTGCTTATGGTTGTTCTAGTGAGTAGAAAGTATCTGATTGTGGTTTTCATTTGCATTTTTTTTTTTCTTTTTTTTTTTTGAGACAGAGTTTCGCTCTTGTTGCCCAGGCTGGAGTGCAATGGCACGATCTCAGCTCACCGCAACCCCCGCCTCCTGGGTTCAGGCAATTCTCCTGCCTCAGCCTCCTGAGTAGCTGGGATTACAGGCATGCGCCACCATGCCCAGCTAATTTTTTGTATTTTTAGTAGAGATGGGGTTTCACCATGTTGACCAGGATGGTCTCGATCTCTTGACCTCGTGATCCACCCGCCTCGGCAAACATCTTATTATATGTTCATTTGCTATTTATATATTTTCCTTGGAGACATGTTTATTCAAATCCTTGGCCCATTTTTAAGTTGTGCTGCTGTTTTATTACTGAGTTGTAAAAATTCGTTATATAGTTTTGGTAGAGGTAACTTACCAAATATATGATTTGAAAATATTTTCTCCCGTCTCCCAACATCTCTTCTGTAGTTGTTTTTTCATTTTCTTGATAATAGCCTATTTTTAAAGAGGCGGGATCTCACTAGATTGTCCAGGCTGGAGTGCAATGGCTATTCACAGGTGCAGTCATAGCTGATTGCTGTCTTGAACTCCTGGGCTCAAGTGATCCTCTCACCTCGACCTCCTTAGAAGCTAGGACTACAGGGTATACACTACTGCACTGTGCTTTTGGTGTTATATCTAAGATAATCTATTGCCATATCTGAGGCCATAAGATTTACTCTTATATTTTCTCTTATTTTATAGTTTTAGCTAATACATTTAAGTTTCTGATTCATTTTGAGTTACTTTTTATGTATGGTGTCAAGTTAAGGGTCCAACTTCATTTTTTTCTATGTGGCTATTTAGTTGTCCCAGTGCATTTTGTGGAAAAGACTTATTGAATGGTTTGGTACCCTTGTTGAAAATCATTTGAGCAAAGACACACGGTTTATTTCTGTACTCTCAGTTTTATTCCATTCATCTGTTTATCCTTATACATGTACAGGATTGTCTCGATTACTCTTGCTATGTAGTAAGTTTTAAAATTAGAAAGTGTTAGTCCTCCTACTTTATTTTCTTTTTCAAGAGTGTTTTGTCTCTTCTGTGTCCTTTGCAGTTCTGTATGAATTGTGGAATCAGTTTCTGTAAAGAAACCAGCCGAGATAGATAGGGATTGCCTTAAGTCTATATATCATTTGGGGAGTAGTGCCATTTTAACAATATTAACATTTCTCGCAGAGCAGATCTAGTTGCACTGATTTCTCTCATTTTTAAATTTTTTGAGACAGGATCTTGTTCTGTCACTCAAGATGAAGTTCAGTGTCACAATCATAGCTCGCCGCCTCCTGGTTGAGGGTGCAAGCAATCCTGGGCTGAAGCAATCCTCCTGCCACAGCCCCCCAAGTAACTAGGACTGTAGGTGTATGCCACCACACCTGTTTATTTTTTTTCTTATTTTAATTTTTTGTAGAGTCAGGGTCTCACTTCATGGCCCAGGTTGGTCTTTGGTCTTGAACTGCTGGCTCAAGTGATCCTCCTGCCTTGATCTCCCAAAGTACTGTGATTATAGGTGTGAACCACCTTGCCCAACCCCTCATTTTTTTTTTTTTTTTTTTGAGGTGGAGTCTTGCCCTGTCACCCAGGCTGGAGTGCAGTGGCATGATCTCAGCTTATTTCAACCTTTCCCTCCTGGGTTCAAGCAATTCTCCTGCCTCAGCCTCCCGAGTAGCTGGCATTCCAGGCACGTGCCACCGCATCTGGCTCATTTTTATATTTTTGGTAAAGATGGGGTTTCACCATGTTGGCCAGTCTGGTCTAGAACTCCTGATCTGCCTGCCTCAGCCTCCCAAAGTGCTGGAATTATAGGCGTGAGCCACTGCACCTGGCCCAGCCCCTCATTTTTATTTGTTCAAGAAAATGTATATTTCTACTTAATTTTGATGCATAATTTCTTTGGATGTAGAATGCTAGCTGTGATTATTTTCTTTCTACCCTTTAAATATTTCACCCCACTCTCTTGCATGGTTTCTGAGAGAAGCTTGCTGTAATTCTTATATCTTTGTTTCTCTGTAGTTAACGTGTTTTTTTCCTTCTGGCTTCTTTCAGGATTTTCTCTTCATCTTTGGTTTTCTGCAGTTCAAATATGATATGCCTTTGTGTAGGTTTTTCAGTATTTATCCTGCTTTCAGTTTGGGACATTCTCTTGGCATATCTGCAAGCTTACTGATTCTTTTCCCAGCTGTGTCCAGTCTACTAATCATACCATCAAAGGCATTTTCTATTCTGTAACAATGTTTTAATTTCTTGCATTTTTTTTTGATTCTTAGATTTTACAATTCTGCTTACATTACTCATTTGTTCTTATATGTTGTTAAGTTTTTCCTTTATAGCCCTTAACATATTAATAGTAAATTTTTTTTTGAGACAAGGTTTTGCTCTGTTGCCTAGGCTGGAGTGCAGTGGTGCTATCATGGCTCACTGTAGCCTTCACTTCTTGGTTTTAAGCAGTTTTCCCACCTCAGCCTCCCAAGTAGCTGGGACCACAGGCACCTGCCCCCATGCCTGGCTAGTTTTTGTATCTTTTTTGTAGACATGGGATTTCACCATGTTGCCTAGGCTGGTCTCAAACTCTTGGGCGCAAGCAATCTGCCTGCTTTGGCCTCCCAAAGTGCTGGGATTACAGGAGCGAGCCACTATACCCAGCCTATTGGTAGATATTTTAAATTTCCTGTCTAATAATTCCATCTGTGCCACAACTGAGTTTGATTCTGATGCTTGCTTTGTTTCTTCAGACTGTTTTTTTCTTGCCTTTTGGCATGCCTTGTAATTTTTGGTTAAAAACTAGACATCATATATCAGATGACAGGAACTGAAGTGAGGTATTGGGTTAATCTGGGTAGAAACTGGATTGCCTTTAATGTTTGCTGTAGGCATGGGTACCAGAGGCTTTAAATTCCTCAGACATCAGTGTTTTAGTCTCTAAGAGCTTTTCCTTAGTATTACTTCATGTAGGCCCCTTTATCCAACTTCCACCCTGTGCCCCTCAGTCCAGTGTTAATGTATTGGAGACCTGTTGGAGTGATGGTAAAGTGTGGGGAAGGGGATAGTGTTCTGTTAGGGTTAAATCTCAGTCTTTAGTGTGTATGTGTCATTGAGCTGTGAACTTCGCAAGTGTCTCTTAGTTTACCTTTTCCCCTAGGCAAGACCAGGGATGTAGAGTCTGGGAAGTGCCCTTTCCTCAGGTCGGATAAGGCTTTGGTAAGCCCTTTTAAGTCTTTGTAAGTCTGGGAAGTAAGTCTTTGTTATGATGAATGACTTGGGTTTATTTCATACTAGTTATTTTTCCCTCCCCTTGTCAGAGCAATGGGAATACTCTTGGCTTTTTACTATAGGAATCTGGTGTTGTTTTTGGAAGTAAACACCGCAAAAGTATAAGGTCCCTCTTTCAAGACTGCCACTCCCAGAAGTTAGTCATTCTCATCCAAGTCCACACTTATCCTCTAGCAATTCATTGAAATTACCATTTAAATGTTCCTTCCAGTTTATAGCTCCAGGGTTTCTGTTCCAGGGAAATGGATCTATGTGATTCTGAATTTGCCTTGCTCTCCAAATTTTGGGGTAGTGGTTTGTCTTGTGACTTTGGTTCTGTAACAGGTCCAAGAAATAATTATTTTCAGTTTGTGCAGCTTATGTCTTGATGTTAGGATGAGAGTGATGACTTCTAAGCTTGCTACGTCAGAGCTAAAATAGGAAGTTGTACAGTTGATTTTTACGTTCATCTCGTATCTTGCCACCTTGCCTAACTCATTGATTTTATGAGATGTTTTTGTATGGTTTATTAAGAACCATACACTTTGCCGAAGTCCTGTTTTTTTCCTTGTAATCTCATTGATGTTCCTTTAATATGTGTGTCTTACCAATCTTAAGTATCAAGTTTCCCAGGTCCCTATCATTAGAAAGCATCATCTAAAACAGGGGAGTAGAAATAAGACTTTTTTCTCTATGATGCTGACATGATGCCAGAAGGAAAAGTGATAATTGACAATCTGACATTTAGGAGGAAGGCCAGAAATCTATAAAGCTTAGAATCACGTTATCTTAAAAATGCAATACTGCGTTTTTATGATGATGACCATAAATCTAGAAATGTTTACATTTCTTGTATACTCACTTTTTATGTTGGCATATACATTTGTAGAAGGAGTTTATTCATTGATGATAAAAAAAACTAACACATTTCTGGCATTTGAAGCCTAATCTTATGTTCATTTGGAAAATGTTATGTATGGAACAACTCATCAACCAGCATTTCAAGGTGCTATTATCATAGTATAATGAGTTCACAAAACCAATTCCCAAATTTGTTATAGATTTGTTAGATATACAGATTTCTCTTCAGAGAATCAGTATGTTAGTACGTTAGACTCTCTTGTTCTTTAATTCTCCGTTTAAACTTTAAGTTTTAACTTCCTTGTGGTTTCAGTAAACAACCTTTTCCACCAGTTCTAATCAGTAGTTCACATCTGTTCCTCTAGTCCCCTACTCTGTCCTGACTCATCCTGGTCAGCTGTTCTGGTCACCTGCTCCGGTCACCTGCCCTGGTCACCTGCTTTGACCTGAGTCACCCCTGGTCACCTTCCCGCCAAAACTGTCCTTCCCACCAAACTACCCACCCCGCCACTCCAGCTTGTACCCCTGCTTTAAAATAACCAATTGGAATTAGCTTAAACTGTGTGGTCCAACCCTAGCCAGTAGGGGAACGACACAGCAGTAGGGGCTACCTGCATCAGGAATAAGAACCCCTTGTCCAGGAGTGCGCTCGCCAGTGCTCCATCTGTGAGATGCACCCTTCTATAGAATTGCCTTGCTGAGGAAATTTACATTTGAGTGCTACTTCTTTTGTGCACTGAAAATTTACATATAACAGATTTCAGCTTTAGTTCTAATTGAAAACCATTTAAATATTTCCTTTTAGTCTTTTTTCTAAATTCTGTAGGCTGCTAATACAGGTGTTTAGTGTATTTTAAAAATACATTTTTAAGTATATATACATATATTTGCAAAGTATGAATCATGCTGTATGTGCAGTTTCACTATTGGGAAAAATATTTGTATAAAATGGAATTTCAGTTAAGAAGAATGCTTGAGGAATGGGATTTTTCTTAGGCTAATTGGATTTTCTGGTTAATTCAGGATTAGGTATAAACTCCTTTTTGTTTTAATGTTTGTTAGAGATTTTCCTAAATCTATTTCTACATAGATGGTACTGAATCTAAAAACAAGTGTAAACTGGCTTTGAATAGTCAGTTAATAGTGTCCCCTTTCATCCAAATCCTCGCTCATTGCTGATAAATCTTTTTGATAAGTCCTCTCTTGCCATACTCCTGGAACCATGGAGTCATTTAGCTTTCTTAAAATTTTCTGAAATGCTGCTTTGTCACCAGCCCAGTCTTACCATAGACTTCCTGCTTAATTCTTTTATTGCTTAGAGTGTGTCTAAAGTTAGGAATTCTAGGCAATTTAGGGGCTTAGTCTTCCTTTAGTATCTATGATTTCTGCTATATAATGGCCTAAGTAAGTTTTGGTGAATTAGAAAACCTAATTCTGCCTGGCGCGGTGGCTCAAGCCTGTAATCCCAGCACTTTGGGAGGCCGAGGCGGGTGGATCACAAGGTCAAGAGATCGAGACCATC